>NC_089536.1:1832884-2115384 GCF_963924715.1 Thunnus thynnus | reverse complement strand
AAACATTTAAATACATTATGTTTGATGCAACTTTGTCAAAAAAAAAGCCCGAAAGAAGTAAGAAGTAAAGTTTGAGGTACAAACAACACTGGTATGTCCATTAGTGACCAGTTTAACTGAGGTTTGGCCTGTGGGATGGTTTGATGGTTTTTAATACTCTGAAGGCAGCAGCTGAAAGTGATGATTCAGGAGTCGACATGAATCCTCCAAGACTCTGTTGTCGTCGGTTCAGCTGCTTCACTGATAAAAGCCAACAGCCTGATACTGTTCTGCCAAGTTAGACTGTTCAGCCTTGTTTTTAACAGTCAGGTATTTAAAAACAGGACACAATGTTTTTAACGTAGGAACATTTTCTATGAGGGACTGATGTGCAACAGAAAGAGTCTTTGTTGTGTTATTCTCAGAACAACATCTTTACCCTTTGAACCATCAGATATTAGTTTAGTGTTTAGTAAAAGCAGCAACTAACACGTCTCATTATGCAGACTGGCTTCATTTAGAGATTTTTATTATTACAGTTTATTTTATTGTTTGTTTTTATCACTAACAGATACATGTCAGATCATTTTAATGCTGTAGTTTATTGATGTGAAGCCCATTTTAGATACTTTGGATTGATTAATAGTAATATTACTGCATCATATTATATAAATGTATCAAATGTAACTATAAGAGGCAAATAAATGTAGTAAAGTACAAAGTAGCATCAAATGGAAATACTCAAGTACCTTAAATTCATACAGTAATACAGTAATTAAGTAAATGTTCTCAGTTATTTTCCACCTGCTGGTTTTCATTAATGAGTTAAATAGAAAAACATGTTTCATAAAATAATTCAGAGTCAGAAAACAAGTAGTTTGAGTTGTTTTTAACTGATAAACCACCTGCAGGATGTTGTTGCTCCGCTGAGTGTTCAGGACCTGGTTCTGGGGTTTATGTGGTGCGTTTTCCTACCTGCGGGTTGACGGGCGACTCCAGTAAACTGGACAAGTCATCAGACGTGAAGCGTGAACCCGGCTGGGTGACGGCCAACTCCTCCAGCTGAGGTTTGAACAGCTCTCTGGTCAGGTTCTCGAAGTCTGTCAACACAAACATACATCACTCTCTATTTACCTGCTTTAGTGCCTTTCTAAATATGTAACATAAAATCATCTGAGCGCGTTCACAGTCGGCAACAGTTCAGTTGCTTCGGGCTGTTTTCAGATCGAATGCGACACCATTTTTGACACCAACCGTTCTCTGGTTGTCTGTGATGATTAGAAGCTGCTGGTTAGAAATGCAGTTTAAAGCTTTGTGGACACATGCAGATAAAAAAGGTAAATTAAGGATCAAATTAACTGGAACAACAAGTGATGCATGTCTGAAGTACATTCAAGGATATTTTCAGTGCTGAAGTGTTTATATCCTCTACATAGAAGTAGAAATACTGAAATATGGTCAAAGTGCTGCATTCAAATGTCACTTATGTAAAAGTACATACATTATATAACTTGAAATAGATCACAACATGTTCTCTACTGACAAGCTGATAATAGTTGTTGCTGTAAACAGTAAAACAAGTTATGAAAATGTATTAAAAAGTCAATAAAATAAATAAAAAAATACAAGATAAAATAGATAAAAAAACAAAAACAAATCAAATTGATAAATGGGAAAAAATAATTGATAAAAATAAAATAAATAACGTCTGTAAATCATTCTAATGAAAAGCGAGAGGTTGATTTTAAGTTTATCTTTAAAGACGAAGCTGTGTGTGAAAGTGATGTCGGTGGTCGAGTTGCATTGTGGGAAATGTAGGACGCAGGTTTTGATGAGGAAGAAGAACGAGTGGAATAAAAAGATCTCTGATTCTGTTTCATCGATTTTCATCCTGTTTTAAAAAAATCTTTCCATTCAGAGTCGGACGATGTTTCAGCAGCTCAAAGCTGAATCTGTGAAGGACTTTTAATAAATAAGTGAATGTTAAAGCCTTAATTAATGCCTTAATGCAATACTAGACAGGAGCAAATCCAGGAGGTCTGGGGGGAAAACAATGTTACAGGAATGAAATGATAAATCTACGGAGGGTAAACTGGAGGATTGAAGGATTTAAGAACATTTAAACTGAAGTTCGAGGAAACAGAGAAAGTCTGCAGGTCTTACCTGTGAAGGCCACCGTCCCCGCAGGATCAGCTCGTAGTCGGGACTTCAGCGCCTGCCGCTGAGCCTCTGTGGGCTTCAGACCGAGCAGATCCAGAGCCTGAACACACACACACACACACACACACACACACACACACACAAACACACACACACACACACACACACACAAACACACACACACACACACACACACAAAAACACACACACACACACACACACACAGATCAATACTCACAGTGGTGACGCCCCTCAAACAGCCACAGACACACTGTCACTGTCCAATAAATAGAAACGGCCTACTCCCAGCTGATGTTTCATCCATGATCGACAACATTCAGCACTGTTGGATTAAAACGGTTCATTATTGTCCTTAGAAACAGCAGCTGAGAACATTTTCTTCTCCTGAACCTCTCTGACGTTTCTCTTCTGCTTCAATAAACTCTCTTAACATCACAAACTCGTTGGGAATCTCTGCTTTCAGGCTGATAAATGTCAGATTTTCTTACATCACTTGTGCATCCGACTTAAGAGTGAATCTGTTTGTACGAGTGCTTCTTGCATCTCAACTCAGAATCCACTAAAGTTTGAGACAAACCTGAAAACCAGCTGAAACCTTCAGACTGGACTGACCGCACTTCAAAGATTATTTAGTCGCCATTGTTTCAGTCTTTGACAGTCAGGAAGGAGCATCAAGCTTCCGACTGAGTACAACACACATGAACAACAGGAGTTCTGGAGGCAGACGACTCCGAACATCCCGTTAGAACATCAATTATATCAACTATCATGTTTTCTTGCACCGAAACACAAACAACAACCAACCAGCTGTACTGTTTTTATACAGAGAAGATTATACTGAAAAGGTAAAAAATGAAGAGAAGAAGCTGAGAGTTTGATTGAGATCCTGATGGAGAGACGTGAGTAACTGGAGGTCTTCAGTCAATCAATCAATCAATCAATCAATCAATCAATCAATCAGATGTTATTTACACGTCTCGGACAGGTTAGTGAGATTAAAGAGCTTCACAGACAATATGCACATCAGAAATAAAGATGAAAATGTAATAAAATAAAATTACATAAAAGTTTTATAGCAGTAAAATAATTAAAAAGATTTAATTAAAAGAAAGTAAATATATTTAATCAATAATATAAATGTAATAAGGAATAAAGAACAAATTCATCCATCATCCTGGAAACAAAACTAAAGGTGCCCTTACTCACTTGTTCTCCAGCTTTTGATCAAATCTCACAGTCCTCATCATCAAGAGTCTTATTAGTTTTATTACTGTAGTTGTTAACGAGGTACTTTATTATTTATCAAATTCAAATTCAAATAAGCTTTATTGACAAAGCAGTACAGAAAATTATAAACATTGACAGATTATTAATAATTTTACAGTAACATGTAAATATAAACAATAATATTAAACACAATATAATAAAAGGCATTTTTACAGAAACATTTACTACAGAGCTTATTACTGCACATTATTATTTATCTCTGACGAGGGCTGCAGCTCATGATCTGTGATCATTGATCTGTTCATTACATGTTATTGATTGATTGTTTAGGTGAGAAAACATTGTTACAAGTTACCAGACTTCAAGGTGACGTCGGATGTCTCGTTTTGTTTGACCAACAGTCGAAACTCAAAAATATTCACTTTACAAGAAACAACTTAAACTACAGTAATCGAGTTGTTGTCATCAACTTTCATCTGAGCCAGATGAAAGAAATCCCTTTATAACAAATGAAAATACTGGAATAAAAGCTCACCTGGAAGAGAGGCGGGACTTTGACTCTTTATTCATACGACAAATAAACCTGAATTACAAACTCTCACCTGCTCCAGACGCTCCAGTTTGAGGCGACAGCTGGTGCTGAGGGAGCATTTCCTCTGAGGAGGCTGACTGCCGGCGGGCTCTGAGACGCACACACAGACGTTTGAATGAACAGATTTTAACCACGTTTGAGTTCATCAATACACAAAAATAACACAAAGTACTCAAAAAGATGCCTTGAAATATTTCACACACATGTATCACTGCAACACCAGAGCTGAGAGTTGAACCAGGAAGTTGGTAGATTCAGTGATAATTGTATTGTTTTGCTTTATTTCAGAGTGTTTGATTGTCTGAACACTAATCTTATTTGCCTTGTTGAACTGAATAAAATCATAACTAATCTTAATGTTACAAAAGATGAAAATTATGGCAAAAACTACAAAAATAGCACCAAGCTTGTGAAGGAAAACAGATTTTTTATGGGAGTGGTACAACTTTCAAACTCCTAAATCAAATCCATTAATCCCAAATCAATCCCACTGAAAATTAATTTCTTAACAAATATTCCACCAAACTGGTTTCCCGATATTTTACAGTTGAAGTGGATGTTGCAGGTCCCCCCCCCCCCCTCGCTCTGAACAGCTACGTCCTCGCCACCCTCCATCTGTTAAAGGCGTGACGTCAGACAAACGTGATAATGTGCATATGGAGAAAGATGATGATGATGCTTCATGGCTCTTCCACCAATCGATGGCCGGACCTCCCGCCAACTGCACGCCATCTGTCCCTCGCTCTCCCTCCATCAACCCCCCCCCCCCATGTCACAGTGGCCTATGATGGGTCAATAGTCCAACTGAAATCAGATCATCTCTTCTTTAAGTCAACAATAACATCAGTGTGTTTTTATCTGTTATTAAAAGGAAGACATATGTTCAGCAGCTGGACGGGCGTGTCGGTGTCTGCGTTTGATTGACAGCAGCTACATAAGCAGCTATGATAATAATAATAATAATGATAAAGCAGATAAGAACTGCTGGAAATAAAAGTGTGAATGGCTTTTTTAAAAAGACAGTTTTGTCCTTTTAGGGCCACCGTAGAGAAACAATAAAATACAGATAAAGATTCTTCTCATCCACAGTTCAATTTTACTTTTGACAAACTGAAAAGAGGCTTGTGATAGTGATAATTCCCACATTGAGGTATAATAAATCTATAAAAGTACAGATATATAATGTAGACACATACCAGGGTTTGCATCAGTGATGCTGTCGGTCTCTGGTGGGGAGGAAACACGTGTCGGCTCTGTTCTGGCTGGAGACACTCGCACCTGCAAACATTCACACAACATATTAATAACAGTTTGATAAGAGTGTGTTCATGTGTGTGTGTGTGTGTGTGTGTGTGTGTGTGTGTGTGTGTTCGTCATGACCTCAGCTCAGCGATGACTATCCAGGTTTGATCTTTCTGTTCTGATGTTACAAACACAAAAGACTTTCAGGAAATCATTTCAACTTCCAGATGAATTAATCAATAAAATGAATCATCTTTATTTATTGATTGATTGATTTATATTTGTTTTTAATGATATATGTGTAGGAATGTTCCGGTATTGTATTCTATCCTTAAGTGCTATATAAATAAACATTATATAAGAATTCTGAGGAATATATTTCCTTAATGTTTCCTGTTAATGTATCTGGATACTGAACTGTTTTTCATTATGAGCTTGAAAATGTTTTGTCTTCTAGAAGCTTAAAAGCTCAAAATGATCACAAAACAAAACATAACTTGTGTCTCATTTTACTACATCCATCTCATAAATGCAGTTGTAAATGATCTTTAACTAAGATATAAAGAAAGTGGTGCAATATGTTTGTAAATCAAAATGATTTAACTCAGGTTGAAGCTTAGTGCTAGTTGTTATAACCGGTAAAGCTCGTTCTGAGGCTCAGACCTGGCTGACGTTGACTGCTGGCAGCGTCTCACTGGCCGGGTTTCGGCTGGAGGTGATCTTGGTGACCACGGCCGGCTGTGGAGGCATGGCGCCCAGCGCCGGGGGCCTCGTCTGGGGTCCGCCTCCAACAGCGGACCCCTGGAGCGAGATGGGGCTGTGAGGCCCGCTGCTGGAGCTGGAGGATGACCTCCGCCTGATGAAGGCAATTTCCACTGTGGGGTCCGGTCTGCAACACACAGGACGTGTAGCGTTGATGTTTTAATGTGATGAATGTGCTGAAATATCTTATTACGACAAACAAGAATTTGTGTTTTTTGTTTCCTTTAAAGTCCCCTTCCACTCAAAAATATGTTGTATAATGTTTGAGCTTCACTGTGCAGAGTTTGTTTTCACGTTCATCTGCTGAAAGTGGAAAGTTTCTCTGTGCTCATTTAAAGACCTACAAGCACGATTTGTGACATCACAACTAGTTTGGAGCCGATCCTGGTCCAATACTCAACTTACAGAAGTGTGATATGGAAACTTGAAGGAGTAGATTTAATTTTAAGAATTTAAACAAGATAATTGAACTTTTTTTAATAGAAAAAACATATCAGACGGTTTTGATTTGATAAGCGAGTTTGATGCTGGATTTAGATTAAATAAACTGCTTTCAATGGATTTACCCTTTACTAAGTGCTTGTTGGTAATTGCTAGTTTTAAAGTAACCAGCAGCCAATGACAACTTTTGAATAATTTACGCCTTTGGAAAAGTCTCCAGGTGTCAGGTTTGCCGGACCTGAGTTTGGTGCGCGTCAGGATGCTCCTGGCCTCCTCGTACGTCACTCCGATCAGGGACTCTTTGTTGATGGACACCAGCTGGTCCCCGACCTGCAGCCTGCCGTCCTGAAACAGCACAAATACACAGAAACATTAACATCCTGGTGTTAAACGGACTTTTGGGCACAACAAATTCAGTTTCTCATACATGACATTTTGTGGACATTGTGGCTTCATTGATTAAAAGTGAAATATTTGCATTTTGTACAAATCAACAGTGTGAGTTTGGATTTTTGGTTCTAAACATGATGATCTTCTTGAGATTAACACAAGATAAGAATAAACTGATTTTTAGCATGTTTGGCTACAGACTGGACATTTACAGACAAAAAGCTGAGATTATTCTGTAGAGGCTTTTCTGCTCAGGCTTTCAGAACTTCACTTCTTACAAACAAAATAAATAATTACCAACATTGTTGAGTTTCAACATAAATCATCTGCATAGCAGCAGAGGTCAGTTTTGTGATTGTGCCTTAGTGGAAGCGTGTAAACAGAAACAATAGGGGACCCGACATGGAGCCTTGGGGAACACCACAAGTCAGAGGTGACTGATAGAAACCAGTCTATTGTCTATGTCTAGTGTCCCTGAAGCAAAGCCATCATTCACGGCAAAACTAATTTGACATCATCAGCTGTGTCTAGTGTAGCGCTGGGATCAAGCAGAATTATCCTTCAGTCTTGTAGTTTGGTTTTTCCCAACTGGAAGGTTCATTTATGAGTGAATCACAAGCATGTGTCTTAACTTAACCAGAAACATTTACTTTGAAGTGTAGCAAATTCCCACCCACTGGTATCACATCCCATGACTGAAATATTGAGTTCAATTAGTAATTCTGGCCTTTCAGTTCATATCTATAAAAACATTCAACAGAAATTGCAAAGATTTAATCACCCAGCAAGCGCTTTATTAGGAACACCTGTGCAACCTAATCCAATCCAATACAACAATGCAGCTCTGCCATAAATTCCACTTTTACAAAGTTTATACATTTTCAGTTTTGACATTATCAGAAAGTTCCCCCAGGGGTGGACAAAATATAAGGAACACCTTTAAATATAATGCACTGCAGCACACCACCACAACCTCCACCCACCACAACCTCAATAATAAACATAAAGTGGAATTATCACCTTTCTGACAATGTCAACAAAAACTGAAAATGTATAAGTTTCATAGAAGTATAATTTATAGCAGAGCTGTTGTGTTGGATTTCTGTCTGTATGGAACATAGATTTATCAGTAACAGACTTTGTTGTTGCAGTGCTTTTCATTTTGTTTATTTTTGATTTAATTTAATAAAATGATAAATAAGAGGCAGCAGTGGTTAATTTAGAAAACTCCTGGGGAACTTTTTGTGTTTCTGGAACGAGGTTATGATGTTTTCATCACAAAAATACAATGACCACGATATTTTTGTACATGTGATGCTCTCCGCTGACCTTCTGGCAGTCTCCTCCAGGCACTATTTCCTGAATGAACACCATTGGTCCTTCGGCACGGTTAGCTCCACCCTTGATGACGAGCCCCAGGCCTGTTCCCTTGGCAACGCATATCAACTGAATGACACTGTCACTGCAGAAAGGGACACAGAGAGAGAGAGAGAGAGAGAGAAAGCGAGAGAGGCAGGATGACACTAAGCATGATTAAAACCAGAAAGCCACGCTGCTGTTCACATTCAATCCCTCCGTGACAGTCTCTAACCCTCCTCCTCCTCCTCCTCCTCTTCCTCTCTCTGTCTCTCTCCGGTCTTCCCACACTCCTCCATGAAATTGCTGAAGATGCTTTTCACTATTTTTAGTCATTGCTGGTTTTCCTGTGCTGCAGAATTACAATTTAACAGTTTATATAACAACCTTCCAAAAAGACTAAAAACACCTTCGGAAGGAAGCTTTTTATTACGTTTCTGTATCTGCTGAATGAACTGTATGTAAATAACGTTACACTGCATGTACATTAAAAGGATCACAAGAGGTCATCACTGTACATTCTGAGCAGTTTAAGATTCTTTTTTATGTTTTTGGAGGTATGCAAAAAATGGGGAAAACTGTATACCCACATTGTGCAGGATGAAAGTTTATCTGGCTCTTTGAGGCCAATGTGAACCTTTATACGCACAGTTTGTAAATATACTGATGTAATTCTTTGTTCTGCAGTTTCCTTGTCTGAGCTGCAACAATTTGGTTCCCCTGAAAGGATGATTGAGGTTTGCTTTGTCTGCATTTTTAGCCGTTTTCTGGATGCTACTTTCAGGACAGATGTGTTTAAATAAAAACACAAATTGCAAACAGTAAATGTTAAAGCAGTAAACAAACATACATGTAAGTAAATTGAATCATAAAAAGATAAAAATATGCAATTCATTTTATGATTCCATTTTAATAGTTATAACTTTTGTTGTTTTCAATAGATTCTTCTTATAGTTTTACTTTGAGTTTAATTAAATGTAAAGTCAATTTTATCTTTTTTTACACATAATTTTACACAATTTTACACATAAATATTTTAATTGATCAGTTTACTAGTTTACAATAATCAAACATTACAAAGTCTATCATTTTTTAGTGGGACAGTCCTGGATTCATACTTGACGTCCAACTTTTTACACATAATCTGAGGATTTAAGGACCAACGAAGCTTCGCTTATATAGGAAAATGTTTCTATAAAGGTTGACATCAGCAGCCGTATGATTCGTTCCTACCTGAAGGCGTGCGTGGGTGTGTGCACGGTGTAGGGGGGGTTGGCAGCGTATGGGGGGTTGTGGGTGTAGGCGGTGACCCCCTCTTTAGGACTGAGGAGCTGGGGGCTTTCAGATCTGGAAGAGGAGGAGGAGGAGGCGGTGTCTGTCAGCTTCCCTGAACAGAGACAAGAGAAGAAGAAAACCAGAGAGGTGAGCAGGAAGAGGTGGGAGAAGAAGAAGGAAGAAGAAAGAGGAAGAGCGAAATAGAAAGAGAGTGGGAGGGAGGAGGTGGAGAACGGGGGATGACGGGACAAAGTATGTGAGGAGAAAAACGAGAACATGGTTCAATCAGATCACTTCTATAATATTAGAAATCATAAAGATTGATTACTGGCATGAAACTCAAATCTGATGGAGAGACGGAGGAAGATACGAGAAATAAACGGTGTAAAAACTTTGTGTTTTTGTGCTCCGGAGGACTAAGTTTTAAGTTTCAGGACACTTTTTGAAAGTGAAAATGAGGTTTTGGACATTTTCAAAAAACAAGGAACTTATAGAAGGTCAGTTTATTTTTAGAAAAAGAGGACGTTTCTGGGAAATAAGGAAGTACAATTTTGGTAAGTCAGAACATTTTTTGGGAAGTTAGGACATGTTTGAAACACTTTTGGATACAGAGGTCATTTTGATGTTTGTTTTTTTGAGGGGGGTTGAGGTCAGATTCAGGTTTCGGTTGGGGGGTTTGTGGCTTGTGAATGTATGATGCCAACAAGTGTCCTCACAAGTGTAGATGTACAGGAGTGTGTGTGTTTTACCTGTGGAGACTTGAGTCGGAGAGATTCGACCTGAAGCTGTGACGTTATTGGAGCCGTACTTTTCCATCAGCTCAGCAAACTCCCTCCTGAAACACACAAACAAACAAACAAACAAACAAACAGTATTCAAATCCTTTAGTAAAACTTCTAGTACCATGACGTACGAAATACTACATTACTAGTCCTGCACTTCAAACGTAGAATCAATTTCTAGCAATAAAATATGTTTTTTGTGTTAAGAGCTTGACATGTTTAACTTGTAATGAAGTTAAGAGCACGTCTGACTGTGAAATTAAACTGTTTGGAAGCTAAAACTATGACATCAAGTGTAATTTACACAGCACTTTTCATAAACTTCTTATATACCAAATAAACTGAAATGAGCATCTCAGGTTTAATGCAGAATAAAAAGGATCTTTCTGCTATTCAGAGGGAAACATTGAACTTTTTCTCCATGACAATTATCTGATGGTTGAAGATATTGATCACTTTTAAGAATCATACTTCAAAGACTCTGACTTGAAATAGTAGAAAACACATATATGATATCAAAGTTGAATATCTCAGTAAGCATCCACAAAAATCTGGTTCAAAAATCAGCTTATTTTGCTGTTTTAGACCATTTCTGAAGACTGTGTAGGCACCTGCTACTGGGAGCTAGCTAACTACAGTAGCTAATGGGTTTCTATGGTGCGGAGCTGCGCTTCTAACTCACTGAGCCTCTCCTCCAACACGGTAAATAAAGTACATTTATTACACGTACCATTATCACTAAAGGAGGCAGAGGAACAGCTAAACATAAGACACACCGAGCAAGAGAGAGCAGGAGAGCGAGAGAGAGAAGCCATCGCTAGCTGCTAAGCTAAAGTAACTAGCAGATCTGAATAGCTTGTAAACAACTGTGTGACTTATGAGAAAGTCACTAAAAGGAGAGAGCTAAAGGTGCTCGAGCAGAACTAGTGTATGTTTAAATGTACAGCGGGTAAATTAACCGCAGTAATGAAGAATATAACGATACCAATGACTCCAAAACTCCAGAAATGAGACAATATGCAGCACATCATGTCGTTTATGATGGTGGTTTTATTGTGTAATTTTCATTCACTAGTGAGAACCACACCATCAACAAAATGATGATTTATTGAGGAAAACAATTGATGTGCACAGTTCTTCTGGTTGCTGGCTGCATTGTGGGGAAGCTTAAAGGGAATCCGCTGTAGCACCCGGGCAACAGCGGACCCCCTCAGGGCCCTACGAAGGACAGGAAGGAGCAGGAAGAGAGAAATAGGGGAGCGGAAGAAGAGGAGAGGGTTAGCTGGTATTTATAGGATGGCCGGAAGTAGCGTAGTTGAGATGTGGTCCTTAATATCTTCAATAATAAATGTCCAAGCATAACAAGGCCCAATTCAAACCCAATATCAGTTATAAACTTATATGATAATATTTCAAATTTGGATTGAAATTAATTTCTTATACTTTTTAGATGCTTACTATTATGCACATAAGACCCTAAATTCCATATTTAAAAGGCTGTTGTGGCTGTACATTCAAAATCAGATACATAAAATATTGTATTTATTTGCATCTCTCTGTCTTTCATTCATCACCTGATCTGAAAGCATCACCTGTGAGAATAAACTCCTCTTCACTATCAGTGCTTTTCTTTTGTACATTTCATTTCAGTGGATTCTGCCTGCAGGACTGGTGTCGTCGTGTTGTACAGTGTTGATATGGTTGGTTTGACACGAGCAGGCGGATCCGTGAGTGTTTGTCTCCCTCACATGGACGCAGAGTAAACCTGAGGTCACTGCTCGCTCAGATCAGCCGTCTGATCTGGATTTGATTGAATCAGCTGTTAATACCTTTTAAACAGGATCTGTTCTGTCACTGAGAAGACAAACAACCGGAGATCAGAGGTCACAGACACTCATCACCTGTCTGATCTTTGCACTCTTGTGCTTTTATTGTAAATATTAATATTACCTGCTGGAATTAAAGTGTTAAAACATTATTTTTATGTGTTTGTGGTTTTACAGTTTGTCTCAAAACCACATTCAAGGTCAACATGTAGGCCTACTTGGGAACAAATATGATGACAGAAAAACATAAAAACCATTTGATTTGTTTACATTTTAGTCCTGTGAATCAGCTGTTAACAGTAACATGGATATACAGACAACTATCACTGGATTAATTTAATTTCTCTGGTTTCTAAGTGGATTTATGGAGGTTTAATGATGATGGACATCAGAGATAATAATATCCTCAGGAAGTGTAATTCACACTGAATGATATCGACATGTGTTTCATGTCTGTGTGTTAAAGGACGAGTTCACAGTTTCTCTAATCTGTGTTCAAACAACAGTCAGGAGCCCAAATGAAATTTAAAACATGTTTTTCTTGTTGTAATCAATAATTCATGTATTTAAAAGTTTATGTGAAGCTAATATGAAGCTTCAGCGTCCAAATCAAGTAGATATCTTTCAACGTTACAGTCTTTTTAGTGCCAAAGTTCCTCTTTTTGTTACTATACTTCCACCTGCAGCTCAACAGGGAAACACTGTCCGAGGAAACACAAAGAGGGAATTTGATGCTAAAAAGACTGTAAATGTGTCAGATATCCACTTGATATGACTAACTCAGACTGCTGAAGCTGAATAGAAGCTTCACACAGACTTTTAAATGACTGTGTGGACACACTGTGGATTTTATCCTCCATCACTTCCATTGAAAACACATTTGAAGGATCTTTTAATATCCAGTATGAACAGGAGGAATGATTACATTACTGTTACTATGGAAACCTGACCCGTCCTTTAAGATGTGACTCTGACAAAGATATTTGACTCTTCTTCACTCCGCTTTAAGCTTTGTCCTGCTGAATGTCCGTGTCTATTACAGACCGGATCCTGTCATTTCCTCCGGATTAAATAATGCCGTCCAGAACCAGGAGTTTAATCATTTAATTCCTCACCTCCTCCTGTGATGTTCATCCTGTCTGAACGGAGCTTTTAATCAGACTCAGCTTCCTCTCGTCACATACAAACTGAGTCTGAGTTTCTTCCGAGGAGATTGTTAACAAAAGGTACATTTTGTCTTAATTATCATTTTGTCATTTCTTTGTTGATTAAATTATTTTACAGGTCCTTTAATTTTATAATAATGTCCAAGAAATTGTAATAATTTGTACCAAATTGCACCCTTTCTGTAAAATGTCCTGAAAATTAACCGTCAAAAACTTGCAAACTTCAAAGAGCCCTTCAAAATAAAATGTTACCAGAATTAACACATAAATCACTCTGTTTTTAAACCGTTTCTCCCTGAATTAACCTTTGACAGTTCACCAAACTCTCCGACTTTTCATGTCTGGACAACAGCTTAAAAATGACATAATCTTCCCTAAAAATTCAGTCTCGATCCGATCCGTCGAGCTGACCTCAGCGGGCCCACAAAACTCCATCAATAAGCTTTAGAACCCGGTATTCTGTTTTTATCCGTCCGAACCTGTGAGGACACACAGGTTGAATGTGAGCTGAGAGTCAAATCCCTGCTGCATGATTGCATCACGGTGTCCTCGCCGTGACCCGCCGCTGCGCCGCTCGGAGGCAGCTGCAGATAATCATCATAATTTGTTTTAAGTGTGAAACAAATCGCTGCAACAATCGAGGTCGAGATATGAGGTGAAATATCTGACGTGTCGGCACAAAGCGGCTTTCATACACACACACACGTACAAACACGCACACACACACACACACAGCTGGTTTCGTAATAATAAGGATGAAAATGAAAGGACTCCTCTCTCTGCCAGAGGTGGGACGACCTTTCTGCTGCAGTCACAACAACACAGTCGCTTCCTATCAAACATGTTAAGCTGCAAACTTAAATCACCTTCTGTTCCTCGCTGTGTCCGCCTCAGCCGCCACGAAATCACATTTATGTAATTTGCACTAATTGCACTAACTAACTACAACTAATTTGCAACACCGAACACATTTATTCCCCTGAATATGAGATGATATTCTTCTCTGGAAATTACCTTTGAAAAAGCAAAGAGAATCAGATGAATGGAGAGGGCTGGTGATGCATTATGGGTTGTTTTTAGCGTCACTGTTGCTAGGATAAAAGTCTGTTTATGTTGTGTCAGTCTGACACAACACCTGAGTCACTCCCTGAGCCAATAAATAAGTGATAATTGAGTTTTCTTGTCTTTATGTTCACTGGTTTACAACATAAGACAGATATGTGTGTATGAACAGAATATACGACTCTGAGCATCAGTGATGTCATAAAAATACTGAAAAGAGTTCATATTAATGTTTTATGTCCCTAATCAAGCTCTCAGTTTTCAACTACAGTTCCCATAATGCTTTGGGGGATCAGTGACAGTTTTTAGCCCTGTTTTTTCATTATTTGTCAGCTGATATCTGTTTACATTTTGTCAGATATTCTCCATTAAAAGTCTGCTGAATCAGCTGTCAGCAGCTTTACTGTGATACTGAAGAAAACTTCAAAATGTGATGATTCTCAGGCAACTTCTGCAGCCTCTCTGGTTTTTCTCTGGTTTCTAAGCAGATTTATGGAGGTTTATTTTCGCAATGCACATCAGAGATAATGATATCCCCTGCAAGTGTAAGTCTGTGTGTTCAGATTTGACTGAGTTTAGAGCAGGAAATGTGCAGAATGAGTCCTTTAACACAACAGATTGCTGTTCGCTTCCTGTTTTGACCTGCGACTTAACAGTTCAAAACCAACTCATTTTGTCGTTTAATTTGGAGGACATGTTGACGTAAAACCTAACCCTGAAGCCATGACTTTAAAGGTGCAGTGTGTAGAATTTAGTGGCGTCTAGCAGAACGGACTTGGTAGAAATGGAATAAAATATCCATACGTATGTTTTAATTTGTGTATAATCATTGAATGAGCCCTTTATATCTACAGAGGGGGCCAGTCCTCTTCCACTGAGCCCACCATGTTGCACCGCCATGTTTCTACAGTAGCCCAGAACGGACAAACCAAATGTTGGCTCTAGAGAGTTACATGGTTCTCCTACATGTTTGTAATGGTGGTGGTGGGGGGGGGGGGGGGGGGGGGTATTCAATTGGTTGCAATCTGCAAACTCACCACAGGATGCCAGTAAATCCTACACACTGGTCCTTTAAATCTGCCCAGTGACAAAACAAAACCTGCCACCTGGAAACAGAGCCTGCTGTTTGTTTTTGCTGATCTCTCTCTCTCTCTCTCTCTCTCTCTCTCTCTCTCTCTCTCTCTCTCGGTCTGTCTTTGCATCTGTGATCAGCCCGGCTGTTCTCCAGAGGACACACCCTGTGGACAGACAGCACAGTGTCCTGATTGTGTCAGGGTGTGTTTGTCTGGACGCGGCAGGCTGACGTGGAAAAGCACAGAGGACAGCAGAGTGCCAGGTCGCTTTACCTCCTGCTGCTGCTGCTGCACCGCAGGACGCTGCTTCCTGTCAGAAACACACATTCACCTCAAACAGCACCGAAAACACTGACGCCGGTCCTTTCAATGGGCGATCAAAGCCCCGAGGTAATGAGCTCTCTCTCTCTCTGTCTCTGTGGGGAATCTTCACACCGGGGACACAATCAGATTCACTGCAGAGCGTCTTTATGAAGAACATCTTCTTAAAGAGTTCATGAACTCAGACTTTTCTCCCTCTGACACCTGATGATTCTCATAAAAACACTTTTGTATGAGACTTTCTAAGAAGCTTAAAGGTTCACAAGTTCAGTCAGATGAAAACAAAACATCAGAGTCTGTTTTTACCAGGAAGTCAACAAACTTGTTCTGGGCATCAACTTACTGTTTACTGGATATAGTTGTCAATGTAACACCTGTGGGCTTGTTTTCTTTTTGTTTGTTAGTTTGTTTGTTTTAATTTAATTATATATTTTTGTTAATTTATTATTTTTAGTATTATTTTATTTTATATTTTTAATGTAGAAACTATGGATTTGTTTTGTTTTGTTATTTTAATTTAATATTTTTAATGAAGTACTTTTGGGCTTATTATTTTTATTGTATGTTTTACAGTATTTCCTTTTCTCTTTCTTTTTTTATTATTATTGTTATTATTATAATTTGTTTATTTTTATTTACCTTATTTTTTTATTATATTTACTTTTTCTTTTCTCTTTCTTTTTATTATCATTATTAGTTCTTTTATTTTGTTTATTTATTATGTGGGGAGTGCAGGTGAACAGGTGTGATTGTTTCCTGTTTATTGTTGATCACGTGATTCTTTTGCTGTTTTTGGGAAATACAGACATCTAAGCTTAAAGTTCCTTTTAATTGTTCTCAAATAACAACAAAAAAAACCTTTCTGAACACCTGAATGTGTCTCAGGTGCCTCAGAAGGCAATAAAAGTGAATAAAAGTGAAGTCCTGATTTATTTATTAACAACATTTTGGTCGACACAACCTTCATCAGGTAAATTACATCACAACAGTTTCACTTAGACGCCGGGTAAATTATCCAATCAGATCCAATTATCCAATCAATACTAACGTTGCTTTTGTGACCAACTTCCACCTGAGTGGAGCAGTTACCCAAACAACTTAATGTTCTTACTTTATTAGGACTAATTTTAGATTAATCAAAGTCAAATCCCATCAGTCATCCTGACAACGAGGCGCGTCCTCAGTTAACACCAACAGGACACGCCAGCGCAAAGTCGCCCAACACGGAAACAGTCCCGTGAACCCAAAACATACAATAAAATCTATCTTATTATTTATTTTATGTGTTTGAAAAATGAAAAGATTTGGAACAAACTGGGGTCACTGTGATGTTTTATTTTCTTACCTGGATTCGTCGTCCCTGGCGACCAGCAGAGACATGTGATTGGAGAGCGAGGCCGTCCTCAGGATCTCCACCGCCCTATCAGGAAACAGAACAAGGACGTAACGTCATCAGCTGGTGTACAGGTGACCAACTCTGACAGATATTCATACACACATACAGAAACAAACTGAGTGAATGAGTGTAGAAACATAACAAATGCAGTTTCTTCCATAACCTTTCATTGGGAAACAAATAATTTTTACCTGCCCAGTCTGGCAACACCTGACTACCGGACTAAATATGGCTGCTAAGCAATGATTGGACAATCTCTATTTGGGGGAGGGGTTTAGTAATTGGCCAGTTAACTGTAAAAAGCATGAGAAAAAATGATTAAGTACACCTATTTAACATTTATAATCAGTATACTAACAGTTAATAAATGTTTATAACACACTATAATGTAGTTATAAACAAATATAAATGTTTATTAATGTACTGGTCAACAACTATAACAAGTTTGCTGCTGTATAAACAGATAGTTATAATTGTTGACTTGTTGACAAATACTGAACATTAATAAACATTTAAAATTGCCTTATATCTGTTTATAACTACATTATAGTGTGTTATAAATCATTTATTTTCTGTTTATATACTGATTATAAAAGCTAAATTGAGGAATTTACAGTAAACTGTTACCACTAATTTATAAAATGACCCTTAAAGGATATGACTTGCGATTTTCTTTATTTCTCTTCTTGTCAACAAATCTCATGTTTGGATCCAAACCAACAATGAACTGATCTACTAACAAGTATTGTGTGTGTATCTAAAGTCTGATATATCTTATTGTCCAGAAAAAAAACACGTCAGTGAGTCAAACCGCTGCACTAGGTGACATGTTCCTTCATCACGATAGTTTGTTCGCCAGACATATTCTTTAAAATATCTTTGTTTGAGCACACACACGAGACACAGCACACGTCAAACTCACCTCTCATTGGTCACCCCCATCAGACTGATGTTATTGACATCCAAAATCAGGTCACCTGACTTAAGCCGACCTGGAACAGAGAGTGACAATCAGTCAGACAGACAGACAGGAGATGGAGGATAATAATAACAAAATACCCCAAAAAAACAAACTACCTACCGTCCACAGCAGCCAATCCACCGGCTATCACCCGCTTGATGTAGATGCCAAACTCCTCTCCTGTCAGCTCTCGGTAGCCTCCGATTATTTTCACACCTACACACATAAAACTCAGGTTAGTCAGGAAACTTGTGCAGAAGCTGAAAAAAAAAAGCCTTTCAACTCACAGGTAAAAAACTATTTATTCTTCTGACGCCGCTATGCATGAAATACAAGTGCAGTTCAAAAAGTGAAACTACATTCACGATGATGATTCAGAGGTCAGAGAGGTCAAAGGGGGGGTAATGGGGGGGAGAAGACGCTCACCGAGTCCCTTCTTGCAGTCGCAGAAGTCCAGCCTCTGGACAGCTCGGTTGATGCCGTGCGGGCCCATGATCGTCCTGGCAACAAGCAAAAACACAACAGATTCAAAAACATATCAACATCCTGCCTCATGCAAAGCTTCTCTCTCTCTCTCTCTCTCTGGTGCACAAAATAATCAAATCATCACAGGATTTTGTCATTGTCTCCCCCTCCCTCCCTCCCTCCCTCCCTCCCTCTCTCCCTCTCTCCCTTCCGCTCTCTTCTGCCCCACACAGCAACATCCAAACCAATAAAATCTGTCGCCTCTTAAACGGCACAGCGGTTGAACCGAGCCATGACCTGGATGTTACCAGGAAGCTCCGACAGACACAAACAGTGATTAAAAACTATCAAAAGGAACATTACAAAGCAATAATTAAATCCTCGATGTGACCCCTGCGTGTTCAGTCTCAGATTAAAGCTGAAGGAGATTCCTCAGCAGACGTGGTTAACATCATCCTGCTGTCTGCTGGTTTAGTCCCGAGGCTCGGCTCGGCTCAGCGTCAGAGCAGAGTGCGTTTCAAATGCTGATGTGTGTGTTTTGTCGAAAGGTTTGTGTAGAGACAGCATCTACTGTCGAGGTCATACTGAAGGGACTAAACCCAACACTGATATTATCGCCGTATAAAAAAGTTGATGAGCGGACGTGTTAGCAAACATTAAGCAGACACAGACTCACACCCGATGAACGTAAGGCCAGTATTTACTCTCCTTTTAGTTCTGGTTTGCTCTCTGCCAACTCCTGAGAAAAATATCTGTCTCTTCAGCTGCTAAATGTTCCACTTTCTTCAGCAGCTAACTGTGTCTGTCTGCTGTTTTGCTGCGGGGCAGGTAGAGTTCAGTCGGTTTATCAGAGCTTCTTTGATAGAAACAGCCGCCTGCTGCTGCTGGAAGCAAAGCTAATGAGAGCGCTAACACTGTGTCTGCACCATGTTAGAGCCCCAACAATCAGTCAATTAATTCATTCATCAGAAAATTAATCAAACCTGTAATGTCTTTTTAGTTTTTAAGGAGTATTTAGTATTTAGGTGCAGAACAGCTCTGCTTGCATTAAAGGTTTGCTTTAATGTTTTTCTATAATTTTTGTACAGTAAGCTGCAGTAGTTTTTAATATTTACACATGAGAGGAGTGTCAGTGTTGATCAGCTGCAGCAGGAAGCTTTGGGAACGATTTTGCTTTTCATCTCCAGCAATAACAAAATACTAAAGTTTAAACTGAGTAAAACTTCAGTTCAGTAGCGTCCAAAAGTTGTTTTGTCATAAAGCCGAACAAGATGTATTTCAGAAATCATTTTGGAAAGACAATATTCTTACCAGGCAGCTGTTTGATTAGATGCACTCCAAAATCTGACTGGTACAGCATTGAGCCGGGTGGACCTGACTGCCATTTCGACACCGCTCACTAAAACAAAACAGCTTGAAACAACGGCTCCCTCGTAGGAAACAATACTGACTAATTAACAAATGTTTTTCTTAGCTTGCCTTGGCTGAATTCAAATAGAAACTGGTCTCTTCCAACACTTTAAAGCTGTGAAAAGACACAATTTTAAAAAAAGTTCACCACAGCATCTCCACTGTCTGCTGCCGCTGCTTCATCAGCTCATAGAGATTCAACAACATATCTACCACCTCTACATAGCGACTTGTGTCTCCAACCATCAGATAAATGTACTGCAAGGGAGATAAAAATGTGATACTTCCCTCTGAAATGTAGCTAAAGAAAATGTCACTTAATCTGTCTTAAACTTAAAAGTCCAGCACACATGGAGGTGAATAAAGAACCGTTTGAGTGCTGTGGCATCATCTCGATATCCTTCTTTGTTTTGAAGTAGAGCGAGCTGTGAGTTAGCGCTGCTGTCAGGAAACCAGGCCACATATACAGTACTGTATGTTATGTAAGGGATAATGTACAGCGAAGTGGATGAATATAGATTTCAAGGTGAAGAAGAGGTCACTCTGATCTGCCTGAAGAGGCTTATTTCGAAATAATAACATTATCCATCTTAACAAACAGCCACTGAACATATATGATATGAATGTACATCATTCGAGACAAACTGTTGATTGAAAATGTGAAGCCAACATATTCAACGTACTGAGGCCCCAGCATTACTTTCCAACACAGATGGATGTCATCAGTAGCTGGATTTACATACAAATTTAGCACGAATTTTAACCGAATTTCGTGAATATAACTCCTGTTGTGTGACTATTACAAGATTAACAGTTGGTGGCACTAATTCTTCTGTTGGTGCCATTAAACTGTTGCAGAAGAAGAGGACACAACGAGACGACTTCATTAAAAGAGCGACAGTCAAAGTTCAAATGATGGAAAAGATGATGGAAATATGACATTTCTGTTAGTTTCATGTATTCATTTGAAGAACGTTACAGCTGTTGTTTTCAGCTCTTCATGTACGTCACCATTTATTCACTAGGTGTTTACATTTGCTTTTTATCCACACAACACTTCAGACAAGCGTAAAAACATTTTTTTACAGAGCCCCCCAGCAGTGTGTGCTCTTTCACAATACTTTTGCGTTCCAATGCAACATCGTCATTTCGTCTTAGGTGCCCTCGTGTGAAGTTAAACATATAAGCTGTCGACAGGTGTCCCATTTCAGGTAAACTTGTGTGGTTAGAATAACTAACCTAAAATGTCACCCTGCATTTTGTTAATGTTTTTTTAATTATATAGTTAGCTACACAAAGTAGGCTAACGTTAATGCTCGTGGAAACAAGCTAGCTAACGTTAACGACCGTTCACTGTAGCTGCAGTGGATAAGCTGAAAAAGGCAGCAGTTGATAACGAATTTTCCGGTTAAGATATAAAAACTGAACAAATTAAAGTTATATATATTGGTCTATATACAGGTTACAGTTAAAGATCTTATTTTAAATTAAAGTGTTTTTGCAGCACTGCTACATAATTTATGGATTGTCTTACATGCCAGCAGTATCAGTTAGTAAGCTGCATATACACATTAGTTCTGTGATTTTTTTCCCCCAACGAACGCTTGTTTCTGTGTTTCACTATGTGCAGAAGCATGCAGCATCAATGAATGAGCTTTGGTATTAGCCACTGTTAATTAGAACTTTGTATTTTACAGTAATAACATAATGCTACAGCAGTAACAATGTTAGCAGTGGTTGTTAAGTGGCTCTGATCCGTGTAAATGTCATACAATCTGGACACATTTTTGCTAACATATGCTTAGAATGATGTGATGTTTGCCATGCATATGGTTTACCTTCCCTGGTGAAAGATTTTGATCAGTATGGTCCACAACCCAGAGTTCCCTGTTCTAAAATATGAACATCACAGCATTGATCTGTTTACACAACAACATGAACTAAGTCTGACAGTGTAAGACATGCTCATAATATATTTTTTTCCATATCCTGTCACAGATTTGGTTAACTTAAAAAGCTCCAAGCAACTTTTCCCCACCAACTGGGAAAGACGTCGAATGTAGACACTAATTCCTCTGAGGATCTTTAAAGCTTTACATGCTCATGAATAATTTTTATTTAATAATATATGCGATTGTTTTAACTGTCTGTGTGTGTTTATTAGCTTTGTCTGGAAAATAAAGTAAAGAATTTCTGCATGTAAATGAGGTCTAACTGACTGAACTAATAGCTGTTAGGTGGACATGGAGGAGGACTTTGAGGACTTCCTCAGGTCAAGGCATGCTGCAAAAGATATAAACCGAATGAAAATGGACAAGGTAATTATTTAACTACACTCCAGAATTACCTTTCAAATTTGTCATTTCCCGCCAGGACTTTCTGTGTTTGTGTTTGGACTTTTAGTTTAGTTCCTGTTTTATTTTGGAAATGTCTTCTCCTTGTGTTTTGTTATTTTTACTTCCTGTGTTTTTCCACCTTTGTTGATCACCTCACGTGTTTCGCCTGTGTCTCATTTCACTCACCTATGTTCAGTTTGTAATCAGTCCGTCTATTTAAAGCCAAGTGTTTTCCTTGTTTAGTGGCCAGTTTGTCTTTGTTATGTGGTTGCCTCCATGGACTTTTGCGTTCTAGTCGAACTTGTCTGTTCCTGATGAGACCTGTAAGCTTGACTTTTGATTTTGAGTATTAAAACCCTTCATTCAACCTATCTGTCTGTTGAGTCTGCATTTGGGTCCTTCACCTGTCTACCCTGCACACCCACTTGTGACAGTATGAACTGGCCAAACATGGACCCAGCGGATGAACTAGGTGAGGTGTTTTACACCATTTACTGCCTCTTGAACTTTTACAGATGACCAAGCTGGACTTGCAGAGTTTGAAGACTGCTTTAGCCTCCTTGTCTGCTAGTGTCTGACCTGCTAGTCCTCAGCCTGCTTCCCAGCCAGCTAGCCTGCAGCATGCTACTCACCAGCACGTTAGCTCCAAGCAGCCAAGCCATCCTGTTTCTTCCAAGCCTCCATATCAGCCTGCACCCAGGACCGCTAGCAACCAGGCTGCAGTCCAGTTAATAAGGCTCAGGTTCGCCAGCCTGTTTATACGGCCTGTCTGTCCTGAGCTGGCCACTCCTCTCCCCACCTCCACAGAGTCTCTGCTCTCCAGCTCCACTAAGACTCAGCCCCTGGTTCTCAGCTTTCAACTCAAGCACCAGCCCAAGCAGCCACCCCAGATTCCTGAACCCATGCTTAAGCAATCTCTTGTCCCTGCTGATCTGCAGTAACCCCCTATCCCTGTTGGGCCACAGCAACCCCCTGTTCCTGCTGGGCCGCAGCAATCTTCTGTTCCTGCTGGGCCACATTAATCTTCTGTTCCTGCTGGGCTGCAGCAATCCCCTGTTCCTGAGCTGCAACAGTGCTGTCTCTGCCTGCCCAAAGTCATGGAGTCACTTGTCCTTGGGTTCTTTTTAAGCTGTTTCCTTTGGCTGCCAAGTTTGCCTGATTCCAGCTTTCCCAAGGAGGCCAATTCTCCACTTCCTGAATCCCCTGTGGTTCTTGCCTTCAGAGTCTGCAGCATCCCCTGTGGACACACCTCCAGAGTTGGCTACACTCCCAATGGCCCAGTTCTCCATGTCTCTACTGCAAAGCGCACAATCCAACGACCTTCCAGACCTTCTAGACCTCCAGTCCGATCCAAAGCCAGAACTTCCAGACCTTCCAAACCTTCTAGACCCCCAGTCGGCAGTCTCTGCCAACCAAAAGCCAGACCTTCCAGACCTCCAGTCGGCAGTCTTTGCTGACCCACAGGCAGACCTTCCCGATCATCAGTCAACCAAGTCAGATCTCCAGCTGCGCACCTCCTACTCTGCACTCCAGCAGTCTGCCTCTTCTGCACCATGCCTCGACCTGCAGCTGAATCTTCTGGTGCTAGCTGCCCTTCCTGGCCTCCACCTTCATCGCCAACCTCCAGATCGGCCCTGCATGTCTGGTTGTCCACCTGGTCGCCCTCCGGAGTGACACCAGCCATCTGTCCTGCACCCCAGTTGCCCTCCCGAGCGACTTCACCCATCTGTTCAAATGTGAGGATTCTTTGGACAAAACAAGATTTTTTAAAATGAGCTTGAGAGCTTGAAATTGTGAGGGACATTTTTCACTTTTTAATGGATAAAATGATAATGAACACATTTTAATATCAGGGTACTTTGAAATAATTAAATTACATGGCTACAGCATATACAGTCACTTCAGAAGTGATTCAGATGCCTTCACTTTTTGCACACTTTATTGTGTTGGAGATTTCATTGTAAATTGATAAAATCTGTATTTTTTCCCATCAATCTACACTCAAAATAACCCATAATGTCAAAAGTTAAAACATGTTTTTATAATTTTTTGCAAATTTATTAAAATCAAAAAGTGAAATCTCTCATTTACAAAAGTATTCAGACCTTTAATTCAGTACTTGTAGAGGTCTCTTTGGCATCAATTACAGCTTTAAGTCTTCGAGGGTAAGTCTACCGGAATGTGGGCAGTTTATCCCATTCTTCCAGACAGATCCTCTCAAGCTCCATCGTGGGAAGCGTCTGTGAATTGCCACCTTCAGGTCTGTCCACAGATGTCCATTTAAGTCTGGACTTTGGCTGAGCCATTCAAGGACAGTTAGAGACTTGTCCTGAAGCCACTCCAGTGTTGTATTGGCTCTATGCTTCAGGTCATCGTCTGGAGGCATTTCTCTGCCACCCTCTTCGCTTGAGGGACCACAAATTCCCAAAGAGACAAGGTATGCACACATTCACACATCGATCTCCTGGATGTTTTCATGGACATAGAAGTGATGAATATGGAATTAATGATGGAGTTCAAAAATGAGGTGGCTGTTGATGCCAGTGGGGTTTAAAGAGAAGTGTACACTGCTTTCTGGCTTTCTGGGAGAAATTCCTGGAACAATGTGAAGGGGAAGAGGAGCGAGTGCCAAGACTGAGACCTCACTTTTCAGAAGCTCAATGGCAAGTACTCGGAAGGATTTGGGCAAAGGGACTTATGGGCCATGGTCTGACTCTTATGAGACTGTCAAAGGCTTTTATTTTGGCCTGTATCCTTGCTATTGATTCAGTAGATATTGCAGTGCTGATGTCATCTTTCTCTAATTACTTATCTGATGGCAACCGGATTACTGTTGAAAGGGCACTTCAGGGCACAGTGGAAGAGAGCAAAAAAGAGGATTTGCTTGACTTGTTCTCACGAATGGGTTCACATTGCCTCCTTTCTGAGCAAAACACAAAGGTAGCCATTGAAACAATACCACAAAGCCATGCCGCAAGAACCCAAATACATAATAAACTGTTTTTCTCGCAGCCTGACAGATGTGCAGATGAATCTATCTCATAAAGCTAACGTGCTGTATTTGTATGAGTCAAAGCAACAAACAAGAGGATGGCTGAAATGCTGCAAACAGAGTCTGTGCTTCTGTCACAGAAAGAGCAGACGACATTTAACCACTTGCAGTGATACATCAGGATGCAAGTTCTATCTGGTAACTTCTCGTCATGGACATAATATAAGGTGCTAAATGCTAAACGTATTAACCTGAGAATCTCCACACTACTGTCCATTTTCATTACTCTATGTTGTTATACATCAAGTGCTGTATTCATACTCATCTGTCTTTAAGTTCTATAAGAGATATATAATGTGCAATGTCAAAGGTGTCGCATGTGACAATGAACCAACAGAGAATTATCACAGAATCTGCAGCTCCCTTCAGCTTTACGGAGCTTCATAGAGTTTCAGCTCATTTTTCAGCTGTCTTTACTGTTCTGGTTCACTCTCAGGGCTCTAATAGCATCATTTTCAGACACAGCAGGCAGCTGCTTTCAGAGAAAACACATTAAATATCCACTGTACACTACCTGTTCAGCAGCAAACAGCAGACAGACACAGTTAGCTGTAGACTAGCTGGTGAATATAGTGGAGCAGTTAGCAGCTAAGGAGCCAGATATTTCCCTCAGGAGTTGGTAGAGAGCAAAAACAGAACTAAAAGAGAGTGAATACTTGACTTAGATTCACAGAGTGGACAAAACTGTAACTGCTGGATGTGGAAATAACGAGTCAACTTCAAAGGTGATATGTAATGTTTGTTCACACCTTGTTTCCATTCACCTGTCCCAAAAAATCAGTATTTACATAATGAATACTTGCAGACATGTTGTTGCACATTTTATAGTACTGGCTTGTCACTTTACAATGTTCTGTTTTCTGTATTTGATGTTGAATCTGTGCAGTTTGCCACAATTCAAAGGCTCAGTTCATGATTCACTGATTGAGGAAATCCAAAGTATGTATATATATATATATATATATATATATATATATATATGTATGTAGAGCAAGGAGTCCTGCAACAGATGGTATGCCCCCCACCCCCACCCACAGATGCCTGATCTCAACATCATCGAGTCTGTCTGGGATTACATGAAGATGGAACCAACTGAGTCACCTAAATCCACAGAAGAACAGGAACTTGTTCTCCAAGATGTTTGGAACAACCGACCTGCCAAGAACCTTGAAATATTGTGCACAAGCGTACCGAGGAGAACTGGCAAAGTCTGATCACACCAATTACTGATTTGATTTAGTAATTTTCTCTTTACTGAACTTTGTTTGAAGCTAAGTGATAAATAAAAACTGTACATAGCATTATTTTTGAACGCATCCTCACTTTAATTTTGGTGCCTAAAACCTTTGCACAGTACTGTATATAATTATATATATATATATATATATATATATATATAGAGAGAGAGAGAGAGAGAGAGAGAGAGAGAGAGAGAGAGATACTGTTTACATTGTTTGGCCATTGTATAGAGTTATTTCTGTAGTTGAAGTTTAAATACATGTTTCACTTGTGAAATGCTGTTTTTTTATATTGTCAACAGTTTATATAAATTAGCCATTCATCATTCAATAGCAACTATGTGTTTACATTTAGCTGAACTGACAGTCACACATTAAGGTTAGAAACTGTACAAAAATCAAGGATATACAGAAGAGTATGCAATAACATCACTTGTAACACCAGTTGTTATACTTGGTGGTTATTGATACCAATGTGGTCTACATTAGTAAATATGGGTGTCAGGTTAAATCTGATTAAGAACTTTCTAACAGTTCCTGTTGATTTCTGCACGAGTAGGCCAACCAGCATCACATAGTTTTGTAAAATAAGGTAAGCTTCATAATAAACATCCAATGTCCACCTCTAGACCAGGACCCATAAACATTACTGCAACACTGTGTATCAGAAAAAAAACAATGAAATAAAAAGACAGACAGATTAGTCTTGTGATACCAGACAATCGGAGATCTCCCCACCTATTGTTCATCTGGGGATTTCTAAATGCACGGTAGTCACTTAAATGGCAGCAAGAACAGCCACTAGCAAACCTAAGCTCCTTACATTTTGTCAAGGACACACCTTAGTGGAAATGATGCTCTCCCCCCATTCTCCTCCATAGTGAACTGCATGTCACTGCCCCAGTATGAAGGGCTGCCATAAAGACTTTGGACTGGTTCATTGTTTCACAGTTTTAACAACCAATGCTGGGAGTTTGTCCTCATTCCTCTTTTGAGGCAATTGAGTGGTAATGCAATTAAAGAATACCATTTTTTAGATATGGGTGTCAGGTTTGTAAGTAACGAGTTACACATACAGTAGCTAAAAAGGACATGACATAAACGATCACATCATCTCACCTGGATTAGTCCAAAAATCGTTATCTTTCAGGTCTGTCAATAGGCTATCTAAAACTCTGTACACTACTTTCATAGAGATCCCCACCAGGATTCTCTTCTTTGGTTGGGTGTGCTAGTCCCCCTCCACATAACTGTCAATTCTTTGAGTGTGCTTGGACCGAAGAAGACATTGAAAGTCCTGCACGTCCATTTTCTGTGCCAAGGTCCTCTCTCACAACATCCTTTAAGGCGCTCAACTGCTTCAACATAATACCCTCTGATTACCTTGGGATCGCTGTTGGTAGTATAGGCGTTGAGCCAGATAATATGATCAATATGCCAGATGAAATTTGGTCCCTTTGAGAAGTAATTCCGTCTCTGGAAACGTCTCCTTTTCCTGAGTGAAACCCCTCTGGGATCCAGCTCTTTCATAATCAAGCTTACAAGTGCAGTAACTGGCCACAAATGAAACCTACTGCTTTCTTCTGGAGAGACCTCTTCATCTAAGAATTTGTTTAAGTTTACTTTCATTAATTACATAACTAGGCCTATTGAGCAGTAGTACTATATCACAGGATCCGGCACCGTTGCTGTTTCAATGTACACTGGAAACATTTCAGAAGCATCCTCTCTTTAGCAGACACATTTCTAACATAGTTCAGAGTTGTTTTGCTTTTTACAGCAGACTGAATGCATGTTTGCAGCTGGTTTAGATGATTTGTGGCTGTACTTGAATATGACCAATGCTTTCTCTTTGAACTATCATTTGAAATGTCACGGCTGCTGCCATTAACCTGTAGTTTTGTTCATTTTGTCAAATGATGTCATGATCATAAAATAATAATTTTATCTTCATCAGCAGCTTGGTAATGACTGCTGGTTAACAGGTAGCATTTATGAGCTGAGTTCATCTACATCTGACAACAGAAACAGAAATATATTACAATATGCAAATGAGAACGACTATATGGTGAGTTCAGCTGATCATATTCTCTGTATTAAAACAGAATGTGATCACAGAGAGCAGGAGACTGAACTCTCTCTCCGTATCGCTCATTATAAACATTAAAAACTAGTTTTTCCAAATATGTGTGAAGACAAAGTCAGTAACAAATTAAATGTATCATTAAAAATTAATTTCGAGTCAATTGCCAATAAATACAAGCATTTATATACATTCATAAGTGAATTTAACACATCCAGCATAAGCAGAAGAGAGTCTGGGTCACACATTTGTGTATCGTGTATCAATTCTTTTCTAGAGAAATGATCAGCTGATCACTTCGTATCACTTTAAGAATCTCCCAGTTAAACTTTGATTGAACATTTGTATCTGCTCTACTTCATACTGTAGTTCTGAATCAGGAGCTTCATTGTTGGCAGTGAGTCAGATACAAAAGGTTTCAGATACAATAAATTAATGTTTCATATATCAAGCTGCGCAGTCAGTCAATTTTCAGGTTTTTTTGCACTCAAATATACAATATGTATAATATGTGTTGTTGTACCATATCTGCTTGTAGAAACTGCATTATTAAACTTTTTATGGTTCCGTTCAGACAGTTTTAACTGTCACCTGATCGCTTTCAGCCCTATCAGAGCTGTGTCAAGTTACTGCAAATGAAAACCTGACATTTCCTGCTTTTGCTCCTTCAACTTAAAAGCTTTTAAGTGAAAAACTAACAGGAAGCTTTTATTACAAAGAATTTATAGGAAATCAAATGTTTTTATAACCGCATTGGTGAAGCTTCATTAGCGGCGATATTCTACAATAAAAACAGGTTGACACAACAAAGATCTGGAGATATTTTGAGTTATTTGTTCAGTGAATCGGTTATAAATACAGCAGGGGAGGAAGAGGACGAGCAGAAACAGCCAGAGTGAGATGTTAGATGAAGAGCTGCAGGATACAGACACTCGCTGCATTTTCTGCAAACAGCACACCTCCAGCAGGTAAACAACTTCTTTCACCTGCCGTGTTGTGTGATGGAAACACTCGCAGTGTGCAGCTCAACTCGACTCAACTCCCGGCATGGCTCAGAGCAAATACCCCCAAAACAACAGAAAAACACTATAAGGGAACCTACTGACAAATGATTCAATAATAAAGTATTGGAACCAAGAAGACCTACAATCTGATTCACTTGATATCAGTTCTTATAATGACTTTTTTCTTGTTGTACCATTAATAAAACAAACGTACCTTTCCACATTAATAACCCGGCAGCGGCAGCAGCTCTCTGAGCCCCAAACACGGATGACAACGAGCGGCGAACTCAACGGCAGGGACACAAGGGAGCAATTAAACTGATCACTTAATACCTGTTAATCTGCATTACCTGCCACAAGTGATTAACATCACACACAGGCCGGCTGCCAGCAGGAACATACAGGAACACCACCGCAGAGCCTCCAGACCAGTGTCAACCAACACTGACTAATTATATCCACCTATGAACTACACGCTTTACATCTCTGCTGTATGTTTTACCGTGTTTTCTTTTATTTATTTATTTATTTTATTTTCATTTGCTTTCAATTATTTGTATTTATTATGTTTTTATTAATTTTATCACCTGGTCCTGTGAGGAACAACCTCTCATTCTGCCATTTGTGTATTTTTATGTAGTTGGAATAATTAAATAAACCGGAAACTGCTGCTCATGACACATAAAAAATGAATCAGCAAAGTAAGAGCTGCAACAATAAGATATTTACACAATTACTGGATATATATATTTTAGACACATCAATAAATATCAATGTTTTATAGTAGAGCTGCAACAATTAGTCAACTGACAGAAAATAAACAACTTTGATCATCAAATAATAGTCATTATTTAGCGGCTAGAGTTTTCTGTGACATACATGATAGTAAACTGACAAGACATTGAAATACGTCACCATGAACTCTAAGAAATTATAACAGGCATTTTTCACTATCTATCAGTTAATCAAACAATCTATCAGTTAATCAAGAAAAGAATCAGCAGATTGATCAATAATATAAAATAATCATTAGTTGCAGCTGTGTTTTATATTATTATTTATATAGGAGATAGTGTGTATTTAACAGATCAATATTAAAGAATGTCAAGTTAACTTTTTTGTGTTCAACACAAAATGTCCCTATTTAAACAAGCAGAGTTACAACTTTGAGTGGAAGAGCAACACTGTCTCCTTCAAATTTTAAACATTTATATGAGACTGTTGTCCAGAGAAAAATGACACCTGAAGCAACATACAGTACATTTACCTTGCAGCGCCCTCTACTGGCCGTAGCAATCATCACCGGAGGAAAGGAGGAAATCAGGTGACATTATTATAAAGAGACAAATTCCATGTAAGCTGGATGGATCAACAAAATATTAACACGAGAGATCGTTGTCAACATTGTTTTTTAAAAACCCTGAATCCCCTGTCCTTAACCACGTGGTTATTATTGTAACCTCCCTTAACCTTAAAGAGGACATATTATGCTTTTTATGATTTTCTGTTGTTTATATACCATTATGATGAAGGATATCTATGTGAAACATGACCAATCAGAGCAGAGTGGGCTCATCAGGAGGGGGGTCTTAAAGAGACAGGCCTGTTTCAGACAGAGGCTGAACTGAGGGGCTGCATAAAGGACCAGTAGAAGATAAATAAGGAGTTTTTAACTTCAAATCATGCAAAGTAGTTCCAGTAGAGCCCCAGAATATAAATATAGAGCTGGAAATATACAGAATATCCTCTTTAAGGCAGTAGTGTCGGCAGAAATCACAGTGCGGGTGGGCACAGAGAAAATCAGGTGGGCTTAACCCGTCCAAGACGAATCATACTTAATAGGTCCTGAAACGCATATGTTAACCAAAATAGACCTTTACAACTATATTTGCCTGAATGCACCACAGCCTCATACATCATCTGAGGTAATGTTACAGGCACCAACACGAACATTAACAGCATCGCATGGCCTGAGACGGCAGACGCATATTCACACAGCTGCATGTATGGATAGAGCTCCACCAGCACCAACATGCTCAGTAAAAATTACACCTGAACATAGTCCGGCACAGCGGCCACAGACGCAGCAACATCAGCATAAAATCCAATTGTACACCCAACAAAAACTATACCCAATAAGCAATAATATTAAAATAGACAATATGCTACTACAGTCCAGAACTGTAAATAAGCAGGAACAACGAGTTCAGTCTGTGTCCTCACTGATGCAATGATGCCAGTTTTTATCTGACTGACAGTTTAAAAGAGTCTTTCAACAGTACAGCTTGTTGCTGCTGGATTCATGGATGTATAAAGAGAACTGGATACAAGAACAGCGTCAGGCTTTTAAGCTAATTTTACATAGCGGCCAAACAGTGTAATTACAACATCACATGATGCACACGGGCCCAAAAATCTATTTTCCCATAGACTTACATTGTGAAAGAGAGTCTAGAAAGTCTAACAGAGCCGCATGATTGAATCGTTTTCTGTTAGTATGTTATGTTTATGTTAAGTTAAAAACCAGAAATTAGCCGTCTCAGCTGGTGGAAGCCTCTAGTGAGCATGCTCCATCGCCCTTAAAGCGTGCGCAGTATGTTTTCATCCGAGTGTTTCCTTACAGCGGGAACTGGCTTTTCATAGTAATGTACGGGGGCCTACCTCCAACGCTGTATCCAGTCCAGGCTCAGCCAGGCCCACCTACAGCTATGCAGCAGCTCTAAATCATGTAAAGATATTCCAGTAAAAGCCTCAGATTGTCCGTTTTAAGGAAGTATTCCTGTGAACTAAAACCACAATGGGTTAAAATCAAAAACAAGTTACAACAACACTTTTAACTTGGAGAATATTTGCGTTATGAGGTTTCTAAAGTCCAGCAGCAACATATTTCCAATGAATAATCTCATTTAATGTTTATAATTTTATATTGAAATACATTCTTGTGAAGAAACAGTGAAGAACTACAGTCTGAAGATTACTGTGAAGTGTTTATTATGTGGCATTCATATGGTGTCGGAATAATCAGAAAAATTAGTTCCGACTGGGAAAATTCAAAGCAGCGACCTCCAGGGCTGAAAAATGAAGCCAAAAGCTGCAGTTCCTTGAACGACCACTTCAGGCTCTAAAAGTGAGTCAATCCCCATAGACCTCCATGTTAAAATGTCCAACTTTACAGCAGAAATAAACATGTTTACAGTCTGGTACAAACAACGGTTTTGGTCTCTGTAGCTAATTTCCTCTTTCATGACAACTGTACGGGGGTGAAGTTTTTTTTATAACTCACCTGTTTAAATTTTATTAAACCGTAAAGTTCTGCATAATGAAGGACATGGCTGCTTTGAGTGACAGGTCCACCAGCTGTTAGGTGGCTTGTTTCAGCCATTCGGCCCGCCTCTTTGCCCATTTTTGATTGGCTGGGAGTTAGGCAGCATCACGCACTGCCGAGATGGCGACGGCCGCTTTGAGCTTCAGAAACCAACGGGTGACGTCACGGTAACTACGTCCATATTTTTATACAGTCTATGGAAAATTCACATGAACGCCCCCGAAAGTCAGTACAACAACTCGGAAAGTCGGTGAAAATCTTGGTACACGGCGTGCCAAAAGTTGACGTCATATATTCAGAAACATGGCACAGAAACACAGAAATGTTTGGTTGATGGCAAGGAACTTTTTTTCTTATTCACATATTGCGTATAATTTTTTGCTCACATCTAATTTGTAATATGTTATTAGATTGTAACCGTTTGTTGCTGTCCACGTAGAGAGTGACCTAGATTAGTTAGAAAGTTATTTATTAGCATTAATCCTGATAACAAGTCAGGTAAAGCAATATTTGAGTGGTTTTAAGGAATGTACTGCTGCAGCAACAAGTAGCGTCCGTGTTGTTTCCACATTACGACTTAAAAGCTCATGAACACAAGTAAGAACGACTTCCCAACTTGGGAAATGGAAGCATCTGAGGAGCACATGAATGCAGCGATATTTAATCTCCTCCTGTGTGTTTGTTGTCTGACTCCATATGTTCCAGTGTCAAATAAAAACAGTGGTCCTCCTCCCCCTCTGTGGTAAACTGCTGCAGATGTTTTCACAGCGATAAGTGATTTGCTGACAGATTATTAGCAGTCACAGGAAGCTGCTGCAGCTTCAGTTCAAACAGGATCATTGAGCAATCGGATGAGAAAAGATAAGTCGTCAGTGAGCTCATTCAGGTGTCATTTACAGCTACGGCAGGTTTACTTTCCTGCCTAGTTTGCATTAATGGTAATAATAAAGATAATCACGTCATATATGTGACAAAACTATAGGTGACACATCTTACATGAGTGTATCGACTTAAATACAGATTACCACAGGCTGTACTATGTATTATATATTAGAGTTAAATACTATAACTTGTTTTGTATGTAGTAGTAATATCTTTATTCAGTCATCACACACAATACAATAAGTATAAAGTTGTGACAGATATAAAATCATATTGTATGATTATGAAGCATTATACCTGTAATGACTAAACACAGAGTCAGAGAGTTTACCTGAAGCAACAAAATGGTGAAAAACTCCCGTGGTAGTTGGTGACATCTTCAAATATCTAGTTTTATCCGATCAAGATGTTTAATTTGTGATGACATGACGAAGAGATAAGCAGAAAATGTTCGAGATCTTTGCTTGAAAACTGACAAAAATGATTAATATATTAAGTAAAAACTGCTGCAAATGTATTTTCTGTTTTATCAATCAGCTAATTGTTTCAGTGCTTCAACTCTTTTAGATGATGTCTAAAAGTCATTGTGTGAGTTGTAACACAGCTGAAAAGTGTTTAATTTTGGAGATACAATTTTTTTTTACCTAACAGCCATATTTATCTTACACTGAATGTAAAATATGAATCTGTAAAAATACTCAGTAACTCCAGCTGTCAGACAAAAGTACACATTATCTCTCTGGAATCTACTGGAGGAAAAAGTAGAAAATCTCCAAAATGGAAACACATAAACTATGCTGATATTTGAACCAGAGTAAATGTACTGTCATTAAAAATGTTGGTATCTTCCTTTAAAACAGCTCTCGCATGCATGACCCAGAACTGCGTGCAAGCATGTGGAGTTAAACTCCGAGGCATCTGCCAGTAAACAAGCCGTAAACCTCATTCACATCAGAAGTCAGTGACCCACATGAACTCAGCCGCAGCCAAAGATCGAGGACGCGGCAGAAAAACAAAAGCTGTAAACCATCTTAAGGAGGCGAGTTTTCCTTTTTTGAAAAAAGGAGATAAGGAAGGAAGGAAGGAAGGAAATAAGAAAGGAGCAGTGGAGGAGGAATTAGCTTACCAGTAGAGTAGCGACAGCCCATCGAACCGCTCAGCCTCCTGAGGGAGTAATGGCATTGCACGACAGTCCCAGACAACAACAAAAAAAAAAAAAAAAAATCCAACACACACTCTCACACACAAACACACAGCGCCATAAGAAAGTAAGCAGCGGGTGATCTGCAGGAGGATGAGATGAGACGGCAGCAGCGGTTCAAACGAGGTCGGTGTGTGTGACTGGAGAGAGAAGGGATGGAAATCCGCCTCGACAGGGAGAGACACACGCTTACCTTTACTCACTAATCCAGGCTGATACCCGTCCGTCACACACACACACACACACACACACACACACACACACACACACACACACTAAGGAAGAAGCAACTTGAGACTAGAAATGCTGTATTTTCTAAAAACGTGTCCTTTCTTCAGCCGAAAGATTAGAGCGTTACAGCAAAAAAACACAGGAAGGAGCTTAAATGTCTTAAAATGTTGCCTCTTTGGGGTTTCAGAAATGCATTTGGAAAGACAAATTACCTGTAAACATTACAGTGATGCTCTTTGAAAGTGTCAAGTATACAAATACTGTAGACAGAAATTCTAACTTTATTTGTCTGAGTACACAATAGAGTATGAATCATCACTGAAAAATGTGACTAACAAGACAGATGGGAAGAAACAAAGGAAAGAGGAAGATGAGAAAGTGAGACCTGTGTTAAGTAGTTGTAGTTTTATCTGCAGTGGTGCTTTTCTATCAGCAGTAACTATTATTGTATGTTTTTCCAAGTGTTTATAGTGTACATAAGCATGTATTTCACCATCTTTCACCTCACCGTTCACCTGCAAGGGTATAGCAACAACCCAGAAACATCCTAACAACCACCCAGAAGACACTAGCAATTATGCAGAACAAACAGGAGCAGCTACCTAGCAACATCTTAGCAACCATCCAGGACATATTGATGGTAGTAGTTGTATCTGCAGTGGTGCTATTCTACAGGTAGTGATCGTAGAAGCAGTAGAGCACCCAGAGGAAGGTGGCAGTGATCCAAAATGCTCCAACAACTGTCTAGAAACACACACACCATGTACCCAACCACACAGGACACAATTACACTAGCTCAGTTAGCCAGCAAAGTGCACATAAGCATGTACACTAAGTGTTTAACTATCTTTCTTTGGATCTTGAACACATGACCAAGCAACAACCTAGCAGCTAACCCACCATCAACATGACAGGGTAGTGACAACCTCCAAGAAGATGCGATCAATTATGCAGAACACGCTAACAACTACCTAGTAACATCCTAGGAACTGTCCAGGACATGTCTGTGGTAGTAGTTGTTGTAGATGTATCTGTATTGGTGCTATTCTGCAAGTAGTCGGAGTAATAGCCATTGTATTTAGCATTTACAACTACTTATAGTACACATATTAGCATTAACATTAACCACCTCACAGTGGATGCTAGCAAATATCCAGAACCCTTTAACAACCACCTAGAAACACACTGACATGTATCCAACCACGCAGGACACAATTACACTAGTTCAGACAGTCAACTCACAATAAATGGAGATTACTATGTGACTTTATGACTCTCCAAAAGTGTGATGATGCCTGAACTATGGTCGAATAAAATAAGATTGAACATTATTCATCCCAGGAGGGAAATTTAGCATTACAGCAGCAGAAGAACGGACCAGAGAGTAGTCTCTCCAGGATTTCACAGTTTTTTTTGTGATAATTGTGGCCAAAAATGTTTGATTTTGCAGTTACTTTTCTCAAAAATTGCGATACAATTTGCAATGTTATGTGCTCTTTTTGTGGTAAAATTTGCGGGATTCGGGAAAAATTGCAAACAAAGGAAAATAATCCTTTTTTTTTAAACTACTGCCAAAAAAGAGTCACATGTACTCACTTCTTGCGCGCTGACGTAAATTATCAGGACACAAAATGCGACAGTTGGTCTAAATCAAAAGCGGCCTGTTGATTTGGCCATTGTAATTGTATGCAGAAAAGTTGCAACCATTTAGCAAAATTGCAAGCTCTCGCATTAATTATTGTGATCGCAATTTCCTGGAGGGACTGTTTAATGAAGAGTTATTGCAGCAATTTTGCAAAATTGCAAACCCCAAAAATTGCAAATATTGCAGAGATTGGTTGAATTTGCATTAATTTTTGCGATTGCACGATCGTGATTTCCTGGAGGGACTAAGAGTGATAGATAGGAACTGGGTACAGATAAGTAAAGAGATATTGAAAAAAGATCAAAATTACAACGCTATAATATATTGCCTGTAACCAGAGTGCTCAAATGTACGATATACACACAACTAGATTAAGATATCATAAATACACACAAGCACAAGCCTAAAAACCAACCAAAACACCACAACAACTCGCAAAAGCAGAATTCACTTAAAAATAAAAACCCTCGAGGATGAAGTTAGGTAGATGTTTATGTTGTCATAAGTATCAGTGCAATGATTCCTGTCTTGCTCTAGTTGAATATATTCAGTCGGAAGAATATTTCAAAACAAAAGATCCACCCAGTTGTAGGAAATTCACAGAACACCAAGCAGCGTCACACGAAATATAAATTATATTCAGTGCAATACAATTCTTACATCATACAGTACAAAAGTAATTTGACATGCAAAATCAAAAATGGATATCAATAGAAATTAAAAATGGAAGAAATCAGTTTCTTTTGAAAACGAAATCATAAGGAGTTACAGTATATCGTGGTAGATTGTTGTAATTTAGTTATACTTCAGTATCTACAAAAATAGAAAAAAAACATCAGCTTTTGGAAAATGACAATATGCTGATTCATCGCACACAACAGCAACAGCGGTAATCCTGCGATTTCAAAACTTCCTCAATCGTTTGTACATTTGTCCCCAAAATGGAAACCAATTTCAAAATCTTTGTGTCAACCAGAGTTTTTGCTGAAGTGCCCCAACGATGTCAAAGATGAGGGCGGGAGGGAAAGAGACAGGAAACCACACAGCAACACACAAGCTGAAAAACACATGGTTTTATATGAACCTTTACCTGGCTGTCTGGAAATCTGAAAAACATGTTCCATGATAATGAAACTGAAGAAGATTGGTATCATCTTTAAGTGAACACTGAACAATATGAGTGTGGCTCGTTTGCTTTTCACCTTGGATAAGATAAGGCTCTACAATCAAACCTGAAGGTAGTGGCCTTACTAATCTTTGAATAGCATCAAAATCATTTTACTGGTGGGAGGAAATCAAAAGATGTGGTTTTGAGGTAAGTTGATGTTTTATTTTGACAGTACAGAGTAAGTCTCTGTGTTTTTATAAGGATATACATATAAAAACTTTTTTTTTACTGTTAATATGTGAATCATGTAGGTTGATCCATTAATTGTAACAAAAAATAAATACTTTTTTGTATTATGTGAAAGTGTAAGAGTAGGATTTTTGAGGGACAAACCCCCCAGTATGGGGTAAGAAGCCCACCACAACAGGCATCAATGATTCTGAGTAACGTAGCCTTGCTAACGTTAGATTTCTGAGAAAGTATGTACGCCATCATCTAACGCAATAACACAACAGCTAACCAAAGGTGAGAAATTATCAGTCTAAAAGGCTAACTGGCTGACTTTATGTTATGATAATAACGTTATAGCTAGCAATATTAGCTTGCTGTGGCACCAGCTAGCTAGCTTGATTTCTTAGCTAGTGTAGGCTAAGCATCCCTGGTGATGTGATTAATTGTGGCCATTCATTTTTGTTTCTGGTTGTTGGTTTAAATGACATTTTTTGGTCTGATTGTTGAATTGTTTCTCTGATTTGAAATTATTTTTTTTGGCTAGTTCACATCAAAATGAAATTTTAATACTTGTTTTATTGATTTGAAAATACTGAAAATAATCCCATTATTCACATCATTTTAATGATTTGTTCACACTTGCATGTTTTTTTAAGTAACAATATTATTTATGTTAGTAATTTAAATCAATGATAGTCACCTTTACACTTTTACTTTCACTCTTTTTTAATGTTTCTGTCATCTCTTTATGTTTCTAAGAAGCTTGTTTAACCCACTGAGCTTCAGTTTGCAGAAGTTACTGTTATTCAGAGTTCTTGTCGGTGTGTGACACCGGAGCGGGACGTTAAAGCGGCTAGCTGAGGTTAGCATACCGACCGGTGTTTTCTTTTAACCACTGACTGTGTTAACTAGTGGCTTTCAGGGAAATGTGTCGTGGTTGTCGTGGTGACGGCAGCTGTTGAAAACTGTAAAGAGACTGTAAAATCAGAGGATAGATTACAGCTGCACTGCCAATTTATAGGCCACGTTTTGTTTCCCACGTTATAAAAGATGCTACGAGGTGAATGCTTTTTGCTGAGCACAGTTTAACTTACATAAATGGTTGGCATAGATTATAAAAATATTGACTGATTGACAGATTTAACTAAAATCGATTAGGCTTTTAGGAGCCAGCTGCCGTCACTATGAGCAACCACGAGCTGAAAGTTGCCAGTTAACACAGTCACTGGTTAAACTGGAACACCTGTTTCGCTTTAACCATGGACCCTGTTTTCTGGTGACTTTCAGCTGAACGTGTCGTGGTCGTCGTGGTGACAGCAGCTGTTGAAAACACAAACAGAACATGTAGGTGTCCTAAAAGTCTTAAATTATCATATGTTCAACCCAGTAATTCGTCTGGTCCTTTTTGTATTACATTATGTAATAAATTACTTATTTATTAGTGTTGCCAACAAGAAGAATTCACATTTCCTCTCTTATTTTTCTGAAATCAAACTTTCTGTACCTTTTGGCGACGTAGTTTCTGTTATAAAATTAAAAAATTAAACTGCAGTCATAAGTGATTGTTCATGCATTATTGTATGTAATTAAGCGTGGCTGATGTTTCTGCAGGTTGGACGGGTGGACGGTAGTTGAGTCATGATAGTACAGGGGGAGGGGGATGCGGCCCGGGCCGCCCATAAAAACCAAATGCCTGGCCAGTTACTTTCCCCTGGCGCCGGGACTGGCGCTAGTGGAGCTTTAGTGACTTGAATTTAATGCGAGCAGCAACAAGGAGCCAGTAGAGAGGCATGAAAAGTGGAGCGACGAGCTGTTTTTGGCTAGTTGAAGACCAGACATTTTTCATTTGACCTAAATGTTATCCTGTTTAATGGTTTGAGTTAGCATTGCTGATATTTTACATTTTAGATGAACAGTGGTCTATAATGTGGCTAAAGTTAGGAGCTAATGTTACAGATATTTTACAGTTTAGCTGAATGTTAGCTTTTATGATGGATGTTAGCAGCTAATGTTACAGATATTTTACAGTTTAGCTGAATGTTAGCTTTTATGATGGATGTTAGCAGCTAATGTTACAGATATTTTACATTGTAGTTGAATGTTAGCCTTTATGATGCAGCTAACTGTATGGGCATTTAATCACTTTCTCTTTACCTTTGCCTTTATAATAGCCAATTTCTTAATTATTCTCAAAGCTGGTATTACTTGCTAATACTGTTCAGGAAATGTTTCATTTTATAAATGAATCTGACTCAAGTATGACTCAATTGTGAGTCTAAAGATAAACTTATTATTGGTATATCTGCATGTATATGACGTCAGCCACCTTAGTTGTGCTCGATGACTTCTAAAAGTGGCACTTCACCCTCGTTCAAATGTCTTGAGAAATGGACTTCACCCAGGGTTTATGGTCTTACATGTCATAATGTTTTTCATTGAGTAATGACTAGTGTTGTAACTGCTTGACGTGCAGGCGTGAGGAAAGTCAACAACACAGGAACATCCTCTTGTGAGAGATATAAATACACTGGCAAAGGTCATACATCACTTTATTTCCTCCTCCAATGTGTTATGGATGACACACAGCTGACTGGTGAGTTCTGTATATTAAAATTGTAAACTGTAAACTGTTAAATTTGTAAACTTACATATAGTTTTATTTATATTGGATTACATTTATCTATAATCGGTTTTTTCTATATAATTATATTTAACCTTGTTATATGAGCAATGATAAATTACTTTTTTTTTAAATAGGAAACTTTTTGTGCAACGTGTCAAAGTACATATGATGAAAAGCTTATTTTCACAGCATTACTTCAGTTGGTGTAAAATACTATTTTCACTAAAAATTTGCACTGTTTTCTAATGTTGACTTTGGAAAAATAGTAGAGCAGACTAGATTTAGACTGCTGTATGACATTTTCAAATTTATTTGTGATAGAATATGTTCTTATATATTTACAGTTATATTTTTTAATTTGGATTTTGAATTCCAAAATGTCTAATTGTAGAATATCTTTAAAACTTTAAATTATAAATATACCATATGTGTAATGGTGTGTAATATGTTGTAATAAACAACTTTTATTAAGACTTTTTTTTATCCAGTTTGCCATTTAATGTTTTGGTAAAATATTTTTATTATTATTTAAAATGCTCTTCAGATACTTTAGCATTATGCTCTTGTGTCACAACACTGACACATATTTTCTACAGAGTGTCTTTTTATCTGACCTGTGGAAAGGTGGAACTCAAACGTTCTCTCTGTTTTTTCTCTTTTACATAGATTTCATTCTAAATAAATAAGGAAGAGGTTTGAAAAGGGGAAGTGGGAAATTTCCTGAATCTCAAAACGTTACTTGGTGTGGTCATACAGCTCTCATACTTATTCAACCACCAAACCCGCAACTGTGTTTAACAGAAGTGCCTAAAAATAACCTCTTTATAGATTGTCTTTCCAAAATTTTCCACCAACTTCATTTGGCTATTTTGGTTGGACTAAAGTTAATAACACAATTTTAAGATATAGTTTGTCAAAATGACATCAGAGTACAACGAAAGCTTCACCATGACCATGTTAAACTTCACAACTCCGATCCCTGGTGGTGGAGGCAGCGGCGGCGGCGGCGGCGGCTGCCCACCAGTCGGTATTCAACTGGAGGGTGTGATCCTGCCCCCAATCCTCACCATCGACGTCATACTGGGTCTGCTGGGAAACATAGTTGCTCTGTGGATCTTTTGCTTTAAACTGAAGGCCTGGAACCCCAACAACCTGTTCCTCTTCAACCTGGTTATCGCCGACTTCCTGGCTCTTGTGAGTCTTCCTCTCAGGATCGATGCCTTGCTCAGGGGCCACTGGGTGTTTGGTGATGGCTTGTGCAGGATCAACCTCTTCCTGATGTTTTCCAACCGCTCAGCCAGCATCGCACTCATGACCGTGGTGGCAATTTACCGCTACTTTAAGGTGAGAAAAGTAGTATACACATTGTATTATTGTCCACACTCTGATAAACTCGATCTGGTTTATGGTTATGCTGTTAATATTTTTCTTACACTTAACTAGGTTGTGGAAGAATAATTTCCCCTGTGCAAATGGTCATGGCAGTGTCAGCGCATGAGACAGTACACAGGAGGGTTAATTATAAGAGACAGTATACAGTCATTACAGAGACAGTACACAGGTGGGTTAATTATTACAGAATCAAGGAAAGGTCAGTGCTCATTATATTTGATTATTTGCTTATGATGTTTGATTAAAGGCCACAGGCCCCATTATTTTTTTGAGACACCATTGTTTCCGAGATGAATCATACTTGGATCATTGCCAAGGTGTTAAGGTCACTAAATGATGTCATTAACTCAGAAACAATGGTAGAAAAGTTCTGAATTCGGTTAAGAGCAAGGTGGAGCCTCGAAAGGTTATGAAAGCTACATAAGATAATGTTTTGTGATTTTGCAGTAAGTTTTTCATCCTGGGATTGAAGCCTCGGTTTGATCTGTATTACACTTGATGTATTTCTTTGAGTCTGAATTTAATTGAGTTTTTTGAGTTTTAAATGTTTTGGGAGATCTGAAGGTTTATTGGCTCATCTGAAGATTTTCCACCACAAGGTCATCTATATTACAATGTAATATCAAAACCATCAACAATGTTGATCGATTGCATTTCCAGTAGTTTTGAGGCATTGTTTAAAAACAAACATGAAAAACTGAATGCACCAGCAAGTGATGAGTTTATCTCATGTGATCACACAAGTCAAGTACATTTTTATTTATATAGCCCACACATCACACATGTCCTCTACAGACTGTACATCATCTGTCCTTACTGTGAATTCAGAAAGAACACCAAGCAAATGTTGAGGCGGCAAAGTCAAAGAAAAACAAGACTAAAGATATTTTTCATCCAGTGTGCCTCAACTGCCGCAAGACATCAAGTTGTGGCAGAACTTGCCTGAGAATCATCACATTTTAATGTTTTCTTCAGTATCAAAGTAATCCAGTGATAGTTGTCTGTACATCATTGGCTACATTGCAAACAGGAACTGCTAATAGCTGTTGTAAAGGAGACAAGAGTGAAAGCAACACCAGCAGGCTGAGGTGAACCAAACACAGTAAAGAAAGGATCGACATTTGATTGACTTTATTTTAATCCTTTAAAATATGCCTGGATCACCCAGCAACTGATTCTTAGGATTGGCTTGGGACATCTGTAATTGCTAATTTAGACTGTGACTCCATAAATTCACATTGGCCACGAGGAAATGACAATATAACGTCAGTTTTTTGGACACATTTTTGCTCTAATTGACACAAAATGATCATCACTGTCCTCTTGTTCCAGGTGGTCCATCCTCACCACCGGTTCAACCGTATGAGAAAGAGACAGGCTGCGTACGTGTCACTGTTTGTCTGGCTGTTGGTCATCAGTCCTCGGGTTCCCATGCTGGCTTATAACCACATCAAGGGCAGCGGCAACAGGACCCAGTGCTTCTTCTTCACTTCTTACAAAGAGGCATCTCGCGCCATCATCATCCTGGTCGCCATGCACCGCATCCTGACAGTGCTGGAGTTTATCATCCCGATGGCCATGCTGCTGTTCTGCTCCATCCGGATTTCCAGCTTCCTGAGGGAGCGGCAGATGGGAAAACCTGACAAGGTGCGCAAGGCCATGCGGGTGTGTACCGCCATCGTCGCCGTGTTCATGGTGTGCTTCTTACCCACCACAGTGACGACCATCGGGTTGTGGGTCAACCGCTCGTACCGCCCATGGGACTGTGCCACCTTCTACACGTTCACCCAGCTCACCATCGTGTCTTTGGGGTTGAACTTCCTGAACTCGGCTCTGGACCCCATCGTGTACGTCTTCTCCAGCTCAATGTTCAGGAAGGCGCTCTGCAACTCGCTTCCCCACTTCCTGCGCTGTGGTCAGGATGCAGGCGATGCCGAGAAGACTGCATCCTCAACTGAAAGTCAGTCGACCACCCAGCAGGAACTGAAGTCCATTAGGGCTGACAGAGGGAGTGAAGCCATGTAAATAGCTTTTCTTCAGTAACAATGACTGGATAATGCCGCAAAAATCCTTTATGTAGTATTTTGCACTGAATGGTCTGCTTGTTTTGTGTGTTTTATTAATTTTTTTATGCTATTAAAGCTTTGGTGTATGTCTGTGAACTTTGTAAACACATTAGATTCTCAATTATCATAATTTATTAAATCCAAACTCAGTGATGCATGTAAATATACTTCAATCTCCTATGGTTGAACAAATTACAGATGTCTGTTTAGACTCTCTACTGGAACTAGAAAGGTCTGTTGGTTTGAGCTGTGAGTCCTGCAGAGTTACAGAAGTAAAATGAGGCCATGTACAGAAAATCTCTAAACCAAAAACTAGCAGCATTTATCACTGACCAGCCTGAATGTCTGTTTTAATACATCTCAGTTGTAAACGTTCCTGTGCTCATTACTTCACAATAGATGATGATGGATAACGTGCACCATCTAGTGGACAGATTATAGAACTACATCAACTGATCTGATCTTTTCTGCCCCAGGTTTAGTTTCTGGTAGAGCTGCAACTATTAGTAAATTGCTAGAAAATTAGCAAAAATTACAAAATTGCTGATTGCAGTTTGTCAAATGTGTCATACATGATAATAAACTGAATTTATTTGGCTTTTAGACTGTTGATCAGACAAACAAAGACACTTGAAGAAGTCACCTTGTGCTCTAAGAAAAAAAGGGCTTATAAACAAACTGATTACAGCAATCAAGAAAAAAATCAAATAATAAATAAATTGATTGAATAAATTGATAATAACAATAACTGGTCACATGTTGAACTAGTTTGATAAGATGTTAATGTTCGTAGACCTTGGCAGTAAAGTTGTTAGTGAGTGACAGCAAGAGATCATAGATAATATGGACATCAGCCTTTCATCAGCATTTCCTCGTATTTATTCATATATTCACAGTAATCATTTCAGTCAACACAACTTTCTGTCACACTAATAGAAAAAACACAGTGAATGCAACAAAAAGGAAAATAGAGTACCTGATTATCAAACTCACTTCTTAGGTATGAGGCACTTAAGTGATGAGTCATTATTTAACAACAGTACGTCAGGATGATAAGATAAGAAGACAGCCATCTGAGGCATCAGGACACTCCCACATCGTATACTGTACATATACTGTATGTTTATAAAAATCTCTTATTACAGAATGAGCATATAGGAGACAAAGTTATCTGCAATTGTGAATGCTTGTGTGGTGTTAATTAATAACTATAATTTCATTTAAAATGAGTTGATGGTTAGGCTGATATGCTTTAAAGTCAAAATTCCATACTGTCACAGTTCTTATTGTAAGCTTCTTGTAAAAAAAATGTGTATAGCAGTTCTTATTTTGTTTTTGTTTTTTTATGATAAAGTAAGATGTAATGATACACATAGATGCAATTTGAATGGTACAGCCATAGTCCCTGTACAATGTCACAATGGTGTTAAACAGTAAACTTAACAAAGTTTAGAGAGGACTGCTGCCAAAATACACTAGAGCACACTGTCAGTACATTGATAATTTAATTTGTTTAACACATTTAACCTTCTGTCCACAGATGTAATGGCTGCTCTGGGTCGACCTTTCACCTTAGGAGTGTTGTACGATTGTCTGAGAGATAAAGTGATCCCAGATAAATCTTTATTTATTGTTTTGGGTTATTTATTTTTATTTATTTACATATAAAACCAAAAGTATAGCATACATGCTTTGTTTTCAACTCCCTGGAAACTACTGACCACTACCTTCAGGCAATGGCCGACTACTTGGATTCATTTAAATCACAAGTTGCTAAGGGTATCACTCCACCAACACAGGAGCAGTGGTACTACTCAGATGAGGTGATAACCAAAATGAGAGAAGAAGCCAAAACAGTCCATGATGTTGCCAAAGTTCTGAAGAACAATAGCAGATTATGTTTCCTCACAGCAGCCATTATAAATCAGAAAATGAATTGTAATCATGGTCATGTCTTGCTCTCTCCATCAGACACCTGTGATCTCACACTGGATCCAGACACAGCAAACAACTAACTCACTCTGTGTGAAAAGACAACAAGAAGGCGACATGGAGCAAAGCAGTCGTATCCTGGTCTCCCACAGAGATTCGATTACTATCATCAGGTTATGTGCAGGGAGGAGCTCACTGTGCGCTGTTACTGGGAGGTGGAGTTGAGTGCTGGCAAAAGTGAAGATGTAGCTGTGGGTGTTAGCTACAAAGGAATGTTTTGGGAAGGAAAAGATGACCAGTGCAGGCTTGGAGGGAGCATCATGTCATGGTGTTTTGGCCACAAGTGGTGGAACATTTCTGTTCATCATTTCTGTTTCTATGGCTTGACATGATGTGAAGCAACATCCTGTTGCATGTTTTCATCCGAAGTTTGAGGCAACATGTTGAAACAGGAAACCCTCAATGGTTAAAGCCTGATAACAGCAGATGTTATGTGGCAAGCTGTTTCAACATTTAATGGAACCACACTCTATCTGTTATTACATTTTAGATATCCAGAATAGCATTTCTCCTAAAATCAAAATTGTATTCTCTGAGTTGAGGGTGGCATTCTTTCATCCATGCCGATATATCGACAAGGCATGATGAGATCGAAGCTGAGACTGTGGTTTTCTGGCAGGAACGACAGGAAGAGCTGGGTATTGTTAGCATAGCAACAGTATGAGAAACCATGGGAGCAGATGATTGTGTCAAGAGAGGTGGTGTATATTGAGAAAAGAAGGGGGCCAAGCACTGACCCTTGAGGAACCCCTGTAGATAAGCCGTGCCTTTTGGACACTTCTCCCCTCCAAGATACTCTAAAATATCTCCCTGAGAGGTAGGACATGAACCAGCGGAGGGCAGATCCTGAGACACCAAGCTCAGTGAGTGTGGAGAGAAGGATTTGGTGGTGAACTATATCAAAGGCAGCTGACACATCTAGCAGCAAAATTGCTGAGGACTGACCAGCAGCTCCAACTGAGTGCAGTGATTCCATAACCGATAGGAATGCAATCTCAGTAGAGTGCCCCCACTTAAAGCCAGAACATTTCTGCTCCATGTACACAGTGACGATCCTGAGCTTGTCTCTCCCTATGTGCTCGCAACTGCTCAGTACTCGCTCACTTGTCAAATTGACTTATGAGACTTTGGAAGCGAGGATGGAATAGACAGTCCGCTCTTTTCATTGGTCACTTTGATTGGTCTTTTTTCATGTGAAGCATTTGGTGCATGTAATTTTTTTTTGTTGTAAAACACTTTGAGCTGCATTTCTTGTATGAAAAGTGTTATACAAATGAAGTTGTTATTATTATTATTATCATTATTATATAAGCTATTATGACATTGTGACAATGTGAAACCTGTCTATAGCACGTAACATTACAGGTATTTAACCATGTATTAAGACAAAAGTTAGCAGCCAACATTACTGATATTTTACATTTTAGCTGAATGTTAGCCTTTATGATGACTAAAGTTAGCAGGTAGCATTGCTGTACTATTAGGGTATACTAACATTGCCACAGTGAACAAACGCTAACTAAACAAAGCTAACTAAACACTTATTCTCTGTGACGGTGGTCACTTTAGTTTGAGCAACAGTGGCTTTACGTTGACTTGTATGATGACTATGATTACCAGCAATCTTTCTTGAAGTTTTACAACTTTTCAAGCCTTAAAGTGTAACTTCACCTCCAGGTCTGAGCCTGATTGCATAATTTTGAAAAATACTAAAAAGTGGGCAAGCGGCTGAGAGGGGGAGAGGTTAGGAAAGGGGGATATTATTTTAAACAGCAGATGACAGGTTGAGCCATTTTCAACCCATGAAGTGCCGATTTTTATCAATTTGGTATCAATGCCAATATTAACACCAACATTAGTGTGTTTCATTACAGTACAGTCATATAATTTAGTTTACTGCTCAAAAAACGTTTTAGTGTGCAGTACCTCTTTAATTAGACAAAGTAAATGAGTAATATTACGACACTTGTTCATTTTACCTTAACATTAGCTTTTATAATGGATAAAGGTAGCATCTAACCGATAGAATGGCTTCTATCAGCTAACGTTATTAGCATGGTACCATGTTAGCCTGTACATCGACCAAAGTTAACAGCTGACATTGATGTTTATTCATTTGGCAGATGCTTTTGTCCAACGATGATGTACAAATGAGGTACACTCCAAACTACAGTTTATCAAGGAGAAGCCTCTACACAAGCAGAATTTTTTTTTATGAGAGAGATCCTGAGAAGGATGGAGAGACGGAGAGAGAGCATATTAAGTGAATAATCTTGGAAGAGGTCTTTGTCTTGGTTTTTTAGGACAAAGGGGAAATCTGCCTGCTGACATAATGGAGTTCAGCAACTTGTTTCACCACCAACAGACCAAACAGGAGAAGAGTTTGGATTGAGATTTTCTCCCTCGCAGTGACAGTAGGACTAGTCGTCACTTGATCGTATGAACGAGAAGGTGCATTAAGCTGAAGGAGCTCAGGTAGGTGGGTGTTGTGCTTGTTGGAGCTTTAGTGACTTGAACTTAATACGAGGAGCAACAAGGAGCCAGTGGAGAGTCATGAAAAGTGGAGTGACATGAGACATACTAACATCATTGATATTTTTCATTTATTGACCTAAATATCCTGTTGGTTTAAGTTAGCAGTGACCTTTGCTGATATTTTACATTTTAGCTAAATAGTGGTCTTAATATTGCTAAAGTTAGGAACTAATGTTTTACATTGTAGCTGAATGTCAGCCTTCATATAGGCTAGCTAAAGTTATTAGCTAATTAGCAAGTAATGTTGCAGATATTTTACAGTTTACCTGATTGTTAGCCTGTATGATGGCTGAAGTTAGCAGCTAATGTTACAGATATTTTTACAGTTTAGCTGACTGTTGGCTTTTGTGATGCAGTTAAATTTATTTACATTTAATCACTTTCTCTTTACCTTAGCCTCTATAATGACCAAGACATTGTAGCATTACATTATGGTTTTTTTTGGGGGGGGGGGGGTTGGGTTTTTTAAGACAAACAAGTTCCAGTTATTAACAAGTTATGCCGGCCTTACACCAAAAGACGTTTCAAACAGTTTCACTGTTGCAGACAAATTTCCAATGTCAGAATAAAATCACAAAAGTTTGTGGCATGTTACCATCATCTTGATCGTTTGGTGTAAGGTGCTCATTAGTTGTGCTTAGTGTGCTAAAAAATAGTACTTCACCCAAATGTCAAATGTCTTGAGAAATGGACTTCACCCAGGATTTCTGATCATACACGTTGATTTTATAAATGAATCTGACTCAAGTATGACTCAATTGTGAGTCTAAAGATAAACTTATCATTGGTATATCTGCATGCATATGACCTCAGCCACCTTAGTTGTGCTTGATGACTTCTAAAAGTTCACCCTTGCTCAAATGTCTTGAGAAATGGACTTCACCCAGGATTTCTGATCATACACGTCATAATGTCATAAAGTGTGGTAACTGCTTAATGTGCAGGGGTGATGAAAGTCAACAACACAGGAACATCCGCTTGTGAGAGACATAAATTCACAGACCAAGGTCTTACATCACTTTATTCCCTCCTCCAATGTGTTATGAATGACACACAGCTGACTGGTGAGTTCTGGATATTTACTGTATTAAACTGTATTAGTAAACTTATAAATAGTTTTATTTATATTGGATTACATTTATACATAATCCGTTATTTATATATAATTATATTTAACCTTGTTATACGTGAGTAATGATAAATTACTTTTTTTAATAGGAAACTTTTTGTGCACCGTGTCAAAGCACATATGAGGGAGAGATTCATACATTTTTAGTTTGTACATAAATTTTCAAATGCTTATTTTCACAGCATTAGTTTAGCTGGTGTAGTAAAATACTGTTTTCTTGCACTGTTTTCTAACGTTAACTTTGGAAAAATAGTAGATAGAGTAGACTGGACTTTGACTGCTGTACTGCTGACATTTTCAAGTTTATTTGTGATAAAGTATGTTTCTCATATATATTTACAGTTATATTTTCTTGGAATCTGGATTTTGAAATCCAAAATGTCCAAATGTAGAGTGTCTTTAAAACTTTAAATTAAAAAAAATACCATATGTCATTCTGATAACCAACTTTTATTAAAACTTTATTTATCCAGTTTGGCATTTAATGTTTTGATAAAATATTTGTCTTATTATTTAATAAAATACTCTAAAGATACTTGAGCAATATGCTCTTGTGTCACATCGCTGTGGAAAAGTGGAACTGGTTCATGTACAAATGCAAATTTTCTCTCTGTTTTTCTCTTTCACATAGATTACATTCTAAAGAAATAAGGAAGACGGTTGAAAAGGGGAAGAGGCAAATTCTTAAAGTCATGCTTATTCAGTCACCTGACCCACAGCTGTATTGAATAGAAGCACCAAAACATATCTTTTTTTATAGATTGTCTTTCCAAAATTTTCCACCAACTTCATTTGGATATTTTGGATGGACTAAAGTTAATAACACAATTTGAAGATTTAATTTGTCAAAATAATATCAGAGTATAACGAAAACTTCACCATGACCATTTTAAACCCCACGACACCGATCCCTGGTTGTGGAGGCAGTGGCCACAGTCACTGCCCACCAGTCGATTTTCAACTGGGGGGTGTGACTCTGTTACCAGTCCTCACTGTCATACTGGGGCTGCTGGGAAACATAGTTGCTCTGTGGATCTTTTGCTTTAAACTGAAGGCCTGGAATATCAACAACCTGTTCCTCTTCAACCTGATTATCGCCGACTTCCTGATTCTCATGAGTCTTCCTCTCAGGATCGATGCCTTGCGCAGGGGCCACTGGGTGTTTGGTGATGGCTTGTGCAGTATCGACCTCTTCCTGTTGTATTCCAACCGCTCAGCCAGCATCGCACTCATGACCGTGTTGGCAATTTACCGCTACTTTAAGGTGAGAAAAGGAGAATACACATTGTATTATTGTCCACATTCTGATAAACCCAAAATCACTGTTAATATATTTGTAACACTTCAGTAAGTCATCTATATTACAGCATAATACCAAAACTTTCATCAGATGATTAGCTTTCCAGTAGTTTTGAGGCCTTTTTAAAAAAAATAAATATGAAAAACTGAATGCACCAGCAAGTGATGAGTTTATCTGGTGTGATCACATGATAAGTCAAGTACACTCTTATTTATATAGCTCAAAATCATAAATCACAAATTTGCTTTACAATCTGCACATCATCTGTCCTCACTGTGAACTCAAATTTTGAGGCGGCAAAGTCAGTGGAAAAACAATACTAAAGGTTTTTTTCACCCAGTGTGCTGCAACTGATGAAAAGACATGCCTCAACAAGTTGATATTGTTTCAAGTTGTGGCAGAACTTGCCTGAGAATCATCATATTTTAATGTTTTCCTCAGTATCAAAGTAATCCAGTGATAGTTGTCTGTACATCATTGGCTACACTGCAAACAGGAACTGCTAATAGCTGTTGTAAAGGAGACTAGAGTGAAAGCAACATCAGTGGGCTGAGGTGAAACAAACAGTAAAGAAAGGATCAACATCGGATTGACTTTATTTTAATCCTTTAAAATACGCCTGGATCACCCAGCGACTGATTCTTAGGATTGGCTCGGGACATCTGTAATTGCTAATATAGACTGTGACTGTGACTCAATAAAATCACATTGGCCTCCAGGAAATGACAATATGACATCAGCTCTTTGACACATTTTTTCTGTAGTTGACGCAAATGATCATCTCTGTCCTCTTTTCCAGGTGGTCCATCCTCACCACTGGTTCAGCCGTATGACCAAGAGACAGGCTGCGTACATGTTAGTGGTTGTCTGGCTGTTGATCATCAGTCCTCGGGTTCCCATACTGACGAACAAGCACACTGAGGGCAACGGCACCAGGACCCGGTGCTTATTCTTCACTTGTTCTTCACACATCGCTCTGATCACCATGCACCGCATCCTGACGGTGTTGGAGTTTATCATCCCGATGGCCATGCTGCTGTTCTGCGCCATCAGGATTTCCAGCTTCCTGAGGGAGCGGCAGATGGGAAAACCTGAAAAGGTGCGCAAGGCAATGCGGGTGTGCACTGCTATCGTTGTTGTCTTCATGGTGTGCTTCTTACCCACCACGGTGACGACCATCGGGGTGTGGGTCATCCACTCGTACAACCCAGAGGACTGTGACACCTTCAACATTTTCGTCAAGCTCACCATCGTGGCTTTGGGGCTGAACTTCCTGAACTCGGCTCTGGACCCCATCGTGTACATCTTCTCCAGCTCAATGTTCAAAAGGGCACTCTGCAGCTCGCTTCCCCACTTCCTGCGCTGCGGTCAGGATGCAGACGATGCCGAGATGACTACATCCTCAATTGAAAGTCAGTCGAACACCCAGAAGGATCTGAAATCCATTAGGGCTGACAGAGGAAATGAAGCCATGTAATAAGCTTTTCTTCAGTAACAATGACTGGATCATGCAGCAAAAATCCTGTTGTGATGTCTTTGATTTTTGTAGTGTTTTGCACTGAATTGTCTGCTTGTTTTGTGTGTTTTATTAATTTTTTTATGTTGAAGCTTTGTTTTACATCTGTGAACTTTGTAAAAACATTAGATTTTCAATTATAATCATTTCTTAAATTCAAACTCAGTGATGTACGTAAACACACTTCAAACTTATGTGGTTGAACAAATTACAGATGTGTGTTTTAATTATATGTATTTATTGAACCTTTAAAATTTAAAATTGTCCTCAAAACACCTTGGAAATTTAGAAAATTACACATTATGTGGCAGTGTCACATAAATATTCTGAATTATATCTTGTTCTAGTACTTGATTAAAGCTATGTTTTTTTTATTTCCACACCATTCCATCAAATGAAATGTTATACTGTAGATTTCTTGTGCATCATTTTTGACAAATTTATGTAAATTAATTTGTAAATATGAGGTATCTTTGGAAAGTTTAGACTCTCTACTGGAACTAGAAAGGTCTGTTGGTTTGAGCTGTGAGTCCTGCAGAGTTTCAGAGGTTAAATGAGGCCAGGTTTACTGAGAAAATGGCGGAGGAAGCTGCAGTGAGGCAAACAGGAAATCTCTAAACCAAAAACTAGCAGCATTCATCACTGAAGCCTAAATGTCTGTCTTAATACATCTCAGTTATGAAAGATCCTGTGCGCGTTACTTCACAGTAGATGATGATGGATAATGTGCACCATCTAGTGGACAGATGACAGAACTACAAACCAAACCAACTATCACTGAATTACTTTGATACTGAAGAATCTAAAAATGTGATGATTCTCAGGAAAGTTCTGAAATGTCTTTTTGTCTCAGATTTGTGTATGGATTTATTGAGTTTTATTGGCGATGGATATCGGAGATAATGGTACCCTTAGGAAGTGTAGGTCACACTGAATGATATGTGTTTCATGTCCATGTGATAAGATTTGACTGAATTATGACTCCAAGGAGGAGGATGATTTTTGACCTAAATCACTTCATAAACAGTTGGTGCCGCTAATTCTCCAGTCGGTGCCATTAAACCATTGCAGAAAAAAAGGACACAACGTAATGGCGTCATTAAAAGAGTGGCAGTCAAACCTCAAACAATGGAAAACCATATGGAAAACATTCTGGAAATATGACATATCAATTTGTTTCATGTATTCATTTGAGGAACGTTACAGTCTCCTCATCGCTCCACACAAATCTAATGTTTTTGTCTCTTCAGTGACACCGAGAGGACTGCATCCTAATCTGGAAGTCAGTCAACCACCCAGCAGGAACTAAAATCCATGAGAATTGATAGAGAGAATGAAGCCATGTAATAAGTTTGTCTTCAATAATAATGACTGGATCATGCAGCGCTCTGAAAAATCCTGATTTAATGTCTTTCATTTTCACAGTATTTTGGATTGAATGATTGAAATGCTGCATCAAATACCTGAGAGTGAGCAATTCATTAACTCTGTAGCAGCTAATATTCGAGGCACAGAGCTACCAAATGCTAACAGACAGACATAGACCTTTATACGTGGAATACCATCAAATGTAGAGCATCCTGACATGGACTCTGCCAACACGCTCCCCTGGATGTGTCCTAACACCTCTGGATTAGCTGCGGAGTCTCTCAGGACTTGGTCTAACACTGTCCACAGCTCTGGACTAGCTGCAGAGACTGCCACACCAGCCTTCCCTTATGACGTACCCAAACAAGAATGTGTGGATAAGTGTGAAGGACAGTGCAAAGGACAGCGCAGCCTCCAGTGTCATGTGGCTCAAAGTACAACTACAAAGGAACTTTCTCCATTGTCTCACTGGCTGTGGTTGACGCGAGGTACCGGTTCCAAGTGGTAGATTTCACTGATGGAAGTGTCTCCCCGTTTGCAGAGGCTCTCCAAGCAAGCAGGCTGGATCTCCAAAAGGACCTTCCTCGAACGCCGAACATTTTGGTGCAGCACCACATGTGGGGTTTGTGGGGGATGAGGCCTTTCCTTTGCACAAAGACCTCCTGTGACCTTTTCCAGGACGTCAGCTCTCAAGACAGCAGCATGTCTTCAACTACTGGTTTTCACTCGCCAGACGGATAGTGGAAAATGCATTTGGGATCCTGGCAGCACAGTGAAGGATATACCACATAGTCATCAGAGTGTGCCCAGAGAATGTGGATAAGCTGGTGAAGGCAATAGTCATCCTCCACAACTTCCTTTGATGGTTCGATACACCTCCACCAGCCTAGTGCCGTCATCCAGAGCCTACAAACTGTCTTCCAGAACATCGCCAGAGTGGGAAGCAGTGACGCAGCTGCAACAGCACTCTGTCAGAGAAAAATATGCAACATACTTTTCCTCTGCTGCTGGTGAAGTGCCATGGCGGCACAACCTGCTGTAGCATGTCTGTTTCAAAGGTCCAACTGTTATTCATTCTTACAGACTTACCATGTGCTTTATACTTTCTACTCCACTACATTTATTTGACTTACCTACAATGCTGATGTTACTAATGTTGAGAAAAACTATTTGATATCTATGAGAGTGTAATACATTCACTTGAGAGTTTTATCTCTGATCATGTGTGGGCACCTTTAGTCCATGATTATTCTCACTATACATGCTGCCACTTGGTGACATCATCAGAGAGCACAATGTATGTTTCCATAGTTATGCGGATGACACACAACTATACATCTCCGCTGAGCCAAATGATATTGCAGCTATAAACTCCATTACTACCGGTCCTCTAGCAATGAATAAAAATTAAATTTACATTAAATTAAATTAAATTATTAAAAGAGGACAAAACTGAAGTCCTAGTAGTTGGCCGCAAAACAAAAAGAGAAATGCTGTTTAATAATCTGGAGAAATTAACTCACTGGATTAAATCTGAGGTTACAAATCTTGGTGTTATTTTACATTAAGATCTAAGCTTCAGGTCCCACATTATCAATGTGAGGAAAACATGTCTTCATTTCAAACTGCCTTGATTACTGCAAGGCACTGTTTACTGGCCTCACAACACAGTGGCTGTTAGGCTTGAGAAAAAAGGCTGTGGTGTGTGGGTTTTGTAACCCCCACAGCACCACTAAGGTTGTTTTTATCCGGGGCAGTATCGGGTTGTGCCCGACACAGATAAGACCCACATTGAGGTTAAACCCGTAGGAGGACGTTCTGGGATAAGCTGAAAGAGGCTTATTTAGGTTCATCAAGACTGGTGGTGCATCTGTGATCGTTGGGAAAAGGGAGGTGATGTTATGCTTATAGCTTCAGAGACCTAGACGCCAATCTATAGATTATGTAGACATAGCAAAATACTTTATGAGTTTTTGCTTATTAAGTCTAAAATTACCACCACTGAATTATGCATTCTATGTATTCTATTTTCACTTTAATCATCAGACGTTTTGTAGCAGTTTGTTAGACGTCAGTGAGTCTGTACTGCTTGTTAGATAGTTATCAATTTGCGTTACCAATTGAAAAATGACCAGCATTATATGTTCAGTAAGAGGGTGCCATAACAACTGGAAGTAAAGACAGGAGTTTTTACAGCAAGAATGTTTTGAACATCAACCTCAACTTCAGTCTGAGTGCACCTGTTGAGCCCCGTACGACCTGCAACCACCTCTGAAGGAGGACGAAGCTCTAAGACTCTGGTTGAATGCTTTGAATCTGAAAAACCCACCCAAACGTCTTTTTGTGTGTTCCTTCCACTTTGTAGATAAAAAGCCAACAAAAGGGGATACCTACCCAGAGAAGTGGCTTGGCTATGAAGCTCCGTTGAAGAAACCACGGTTGCTAGTCAGGCAGTCAGGTATGTCAAATTATCAATTGTCAGGCTCCTCTGTTTACACTGGTTTGTTAAAAGTATGTGTACAATTTGTAACGATAATGACAATAATATTGGCGAAAAAACCAAAAGCTGTACTATAAAGTTTGTTATTAAATTAATTCAGCATTCAATTTAAGCATTCAGTAGTTAATACTTCAAATTATACTTATGAAACGTTAACACCAGGAAATAACATATACCTACTAATGTATACACCTTGCATATATATAGCTGTTTGTAGGGCCAAATATATATATCTTATAATGACCACAATCTGTCAAAGTACAAATCAGATCATTTGCCATCATTGTGGATAATTTGATAGTTATGAAAATGTCTCATTTACAGCAGTCTGCAGTGGGGAAATTATTATATTTGTTTGTAGGCTACATGTTGTTAATGAAATACAATTTACTATTTTACTAAATGACATTGCAACACCCAGCATGGAGCATGAAGCCATGGATCTGGATGTGCCAAACTCCCAGAGTGATGTTGGGTGCCAGTGGGATGACCGCACACTTGGCAACCATGGCTACAGTTCAAGTCTCCCCCTGATGCCCTTGCCCACCACTGCTGACCGTGGAACACAATGTGCCGAGCCTCTCTTCAAGACTTCAGGAGGACCGAAGCTCTCTCTCTGCTCTATACTGGCTTGTCGCTTGCCGCCTTTTGGTCAGTGGCTGAACACCTTATACCTTTCTACAAAGGAAGCTTCCAGCTCAACACAACAGACCAGCTTCTGATGACTTTGATGAAGTTGAGGCTTAATCTGCTCAGAATGACTTGGCTGAAAGATTTAATGTCTCTCAGAGTGTCATTAGCCGAGTATTGAGCTACTGGATTGACCTCATGGAAGAAAATATAAGGGAATACATTCCTTGACTTCCAAGGGAAACTATCCAATGCTACAATGCCCCAGTGCTTTAAAGAACACTACCAAGGCACAACTTGCATCATAGACTGCTCCAAGACCCCCTCTAAAAGGCCAGGAATCTGGATTCCTGGGGAGAGTCTTTTAGCCACTACTATGCCCAGAACACAGTTAAGTACCTGGTGGCAATTGCACCCTGTGGCCTAATAATGTTCATCTTCCCAGCTTACAGGGGTAGTAGTAGTGACAAATTTATTACATCCGACTCGGGGTTCCTGGAATACCTGTGTCCAGGAGATGAGGTCCTGGCTGACCGAGGCTTCACCATCCGTGACCTGCTCTGTGAAAGGAAGGTGAAACTCACAGTACCTGCCTTTACTAAAGGAGGGGCACAGCTTTCTGAAGAAGACACCACCAGCACAAGGAGGATTGCTAACGTGAGAGTTCACAGGTTGTGCCAATAAACCTTGCACCAAAAATTGACAAATTCTGAGAATTTGTGCTGTCCTGTGTAACCTGCAAGGTGACATGATTCATGAAGATCCTGAGTGAGATAGATTGAAAAATGTTAAACTGTGATGTTATTCACAAAAGAAATACAAGAAATGTACAGTAAAACGTTAAAATTGTAACAAAACTTATGAAAGACAGATAGTAATTTCAACAGCATTCAACAATGAAATAGATTTTTTTTTAACTGCTTGAATGTTTTGTATTAAAGCAGTTTTAATTTACAGTTTTAATTTTGTTTCTGCAGTTTATTTTGTCAATTGTGAAACTAATGATGTTTTCAACATTTACAAAAGTGTCACATTTTCATCTGCACCTATCCTGAAGTTGTGAAAAATAATAAAAAAAATGAAATAAAATAAAATTGGTTTTTAATCACTTTCTCTTTACCTTAGCCTTGGCCAAGACAGTGCAGCATTGCATTATGTGCTTTGTCTTTTATGAAATTATGAAATTATGAAAAAAAGAAAAATAGGTTCCAGTTGAAGTATTAACAAGTTATGCCAGCCTTACATCAAATGACTTTTCAAACAATTTCACTGTTGCAGTCAAATTTCCAATGTCAGAATAAAATCATGAAAGTTTTGCTAGAGTTGTGGCGTGTTCCCGTCATCTCAATTGTTTGGTGTAAGTTGGTCATTAGTTGTGGTCAGTGACTTCTAAATACATGCACTAAATAAACTAAATAAATGCACTTCACCCAAGATATCTGATCTTGCACAACTGTCTTCAAGCCTTCAAGCGTGATAAACAACACGGGAACGCCCTCCTGTGAGAAACATAAATAGACAGACCAAAATTATACATCACTTCATTTCCTCCTCCAATGTGATATGAATGACACACAGCGGACTGGTGAGTTCTGCATATTTACTGTATTTAATGTGTAAACTTACATTTAGTTTTATTTATATTGGATTTCAATTATACATAATCCATTATTTACATTTTTATATTATATATATATTACAATTATATTTAACCTTTTTATAAAAGTTACTTTTTTAACAGGAAACTTTTTGTGCAACATGTCAAAGTACATATCATGAAAAGATTCTTTACTGATCCAGTTTGCTATTTAATGTTTTGATAAAATATTTTTTATTATTACTTAATTTAATATTTGTAATGTATTAAAACGCTTTTCAAATACTTTCAAATATGCTCTTGTGTCACACCGCTGGCACAAATTTAACACAGAATGTCTTTTTATCTGATCTGTAGAAAAGTTGAACTGGGTTATGTACAAATACAAATGTTCTCTGTTTTACTCTTTTCTCTTTTTACTCAGATGTCATTCGAAAGAATAAGGAAGAGGGTTGAAAAGGGGAAGAGGCAAATTCTTAAAGTAACAGCTGTTTTCCTCATTCTTATTCAGTCACCTGACCCACAACTGTTTTTAATAGAATCACCTAAAAGTAATCTCCTTTATTAGATTGTCTTTCCAAAATTTTCCATCTCTCCAAATTTCCACCAATTTTCTCTGTTTTGGCTAAATTTAATAACACAACTTTAAGATTTAATTTGTCAAAATGATATCTGAAGATCACTTCACCATGACCATGTTAAATTTCACAACTCCAATTCCTGGTGATGGAGGCGGCGGCGGAGGTGGCTGCCCACCAGTCCGTAGTGAACTGGAGGGTGCCATCCTGCCCCCTGTTATCACCATCGACGTCATACTGGGGTTGCTGGGAAACATAGTTGCTCTGTGGATATTTTGCTTTAAACTGAAGGCCTGGAACCCCAACAACCTGTTCCTCTTCAACCTGGTTATCGCCGACTTCCTGGCTCTCGTGAGTCTTCCTCTCAGGATCGATGACTTTCTCAGAGGCCACTGGGTGTTTGGTGATGGCTTGTGCAGGATCAACCTCTTCCTGATGTATTCCAACCGCTCAGCCAGCATCGCGCTCATGACCGTGGTGGCAATTTACCGCTACTTTAAGGTGAGGACAGGAGTATACACATTATATTATTGTCCACACTCTGATAAACCTTAAAATGCTGTTAACATTTTTTTCATACTGGACACTTCAGTAGGTCATCTATATTATAGCATAATACCGAAACCCTCAACAATGTCGTAGTTTTGGGGCGTTGCTTAAAAAATAAACATGAAAAACTGAAAGCACCAGCAAGTGATGAGTTTATCTGGTGTGATCACATGATAAGTCAAGTACATTTTTATTAATATAGCCCAAAAACATAAACGACACATTTCCTTTACAATCTGTACATCATCTGTCCTCACTGTGAATTCAGAAAGAACACAAAGCAAAATTTGAGGAGGCAAAGTCAAAGAAAAACAGTAAACTAAACGTATTTTTCACCCAGTGTGCTGAAACTGACACAAGGACATGCCTCATCAAGTTGATGTTGTTTCAAGTTGTTGCAGAACTTGCCTGAGAATCATCACATTTTATTGTTTTCTTCAGTATCAAAGTAATCGAGTGATAGTTGTCTGTACATCATTGGCTACACTGCAAACAGGAACTGCTAATAGCTGTTGTAAAGGAGACTAGAGTGAAAGCAACACCAGCAGGCTGAGGTGAACCAAACACAGTAAAGAAAGGATCAACATCTGATTGACTTTATTATAATCCTTTAAAATATGCCTGGATTGCCCAGCGACAGATTCTTAGGATTGGCTTAGGACATCTCTAATGCTAATTTAGACTGTGACTCTATCAAATCACATTGGCCTCCAGGAAATGACAATATAACATCAGCTCATTGATACATTTTTGTTCTAATTGAGGCAAAATGATCATCTCTGTCCTCTTGTTCCAGGTGGTCCACCCTCACCACTGGTTCAGCCGTATGACCAAGAGAAAGGCTGCATACGTGTTGCTGTTTGTCTGGCTGTTGGTCATCAGTCTTTGGGCTCCCATACTGGCTAACAACCACATCAAAGGCAGCAGCAACAGCACCCAGTGCTTATACCTCACTTCTTCACTCACCATCTTGGTCAAAATGCACCGCATCGTGGCGGTGCTGGAGTTCATCATCCCGCTGGCCATGCTACTGTTCTGCTCCATCCGAATTTCCAGCTTTCTGAGGCAGCGGCAGATAGGAAAACTTGAAAAGGGGCGCAAGGCGATGAGGGTGTGCAACGCCATCGTCGCTGTGTACATAGTGTGCTTCTTACCCACCATGGTGACGACCATCGGGCTGAGGGTCATCCGCTCGTACCGCCCACAGGACTGTGCCACCCTCTACACTTTCACCAAGCTCACCATCGTGTCTTTGGGGCTGAACTTCCTGAACTCGGCTCTGGACCCCATCTTGTACGTGTTCTCCAGCTCCATGTTCAGGAGGGCGCTCTGCAGCTCGCTTCCCCATTTCCTGCGCTGCGGTCAGGACGCAGGCGATGCAGAGAGGACTGCATCCTCAACTGAAAGTCAGTCGACCACCCAGCAGGAACTGAAATCCGTGAGGGCTGACAGAGGGAATGAAGCCATGTAATAAGCTTTTCTAACAATAACAATGACTGGATCATGTTTTAATGTCTATTATCATAGTTTCTTAAATACAAACTCAGTTATGTATGTAAATATACTTCAAACTTCTGTGGTTGAAGAGATTACAGATGTGTGTTTTAATTATATGTATAAAAAGTTTGGAAATGTAGAAAAATACATATAGATGCATCATCTTAGACAAATTTATGTAAATTAATTTGTAAATATATCTATATATTGAGTCATGGATGTACAGACAACTATCACTGGATTACTTTGATACTTAAGAAAACTTAAAAATGTTTTGATTCCTTGGCAAGTTCTGCAGCCTCTTTTTTCTCAGATTTTTATATGGATTTTTTAAGTTTATTGGCAACAGATATCAGGGATAATGATATCCTCAGGAAGTGTAGGTCACACCAAATGATATCAGTATGTGTTTCATGTCTGTGTGGTATGTTGGTAAATGGTAAATGGACTGTACTTTCTAGTCTTCCGACCACTCAAAGCGCTTTTTTTACACTACGAATGACATTCACCCATTCAGACACATTCATACGCTGAATGGGTACAGGGGGTTAAGTGTCTTGCCCAAGGACACATCGGCATGTGGACTAGAGGAGCTGGGAATTGAACCACTGATCTTCCGATTAGTGGAAGACCCGCTCTACCTCCTGAGCCACAGCCGCGATGATCTGACAGAGTTATGACTGTAAGAAGGAGGATGATTTTTTTACCTGGGAAATTTTAGGATTTAGCATTTCAGAAACACCCTCCATCCAACAGCTCAGCATAGCTATTTATTTAAAGTCTCTTTTATCACCAAGAGAAGGATCTTCTGCAAAACCAAACAAACCTAAACATTTCTTTAAATTTAAACACTTAAATTTAACATTAATGGTGAATGTACATTCATTCCAGTTTTTAATTTAATTAATGTAATAATGTAATAATAATAATAATATTTTCTTGACTTTGTTTTCATATTCTGCTTTTCTGCTTAATGGTGACTGCTAGGGCTGCAACTAGCAATTATTTTAATTATCTGCGGATTATTTTCTCAATTAACTGATTAGACGTTTTGTCTATAAAGTGTCAAAAACAGTGAAAAATGCCTGTTAAAATTTCTTAAAGTCCACGGTGATGTGTTCAAATGTCTTCTCAAAAAGCATTTTTGAGTACATACTTGCCAGATTTCCACCAAATGTAGCGCAAAATGTAACCAAATTGCCAGAATATCAGCAAAAGAAAACTTATTCAGTGTCTAGAATTTAGTGACATCTAGCAAACTTGGCAGAAATTGAATATCATCTTCATAGGTATGTTTTAATTAGTATATTATCACCTGACAATAAGAATCATTGTTTTTGTTACCTTAGAATGGGCCCTTTATATCTACAAAGGGAGTGGGTCCTCTTCCACGTGGCCCACCATGTTGCACCACCATGTTTTTACAGTAGCCCAAAACAGACTTCCTATCTACCACAGCCCCTCTCTTCATTCACTCTCTAGCTCGCTCTACCTCAGCTGCTCTCTCTCTTTCTTGCTGGTGCTCCCAGCTCTCTCTCTCTCTCTCTCTCTCTCTCTCTCTCTCTCTCTCTCTCTCTCTCTATCTCTCTTTTTGTCTCTTGTCTTTTTTAAAATGAGTTTTTCAGCAAATTGTTAGCGAATTAGCAACTAATGTTGCAGATATTTTACAGTTTACCTGACAGTTTCATGATGACTACAGTTAGCAGATATTTTATATTAGCTGAATGTTAGCCTTCACGATGGCTAAACTTAGGAGCTAATGTTGCAGATATTTACTATTTAGCTGAATGTTAGTCTGTATGATGGCTGATGAGAGAAAGAGTCTTGGACTTCAGAATATCTGATCTTGCATAACTCTTCACGCCTGCTTGACATGCAAGCATGATAAAAATCAACAACACAGGAGCATCCTCCTGTGACAAACATAAGTTCACAGACCAAGGTCATACATCACTTTATTTCCTCCTCCAATGTGATATGGATGACACACAGCTGACTGATGAGTTCTGTATATTTACTGCATTAAATAGGTATTCTATGTTTTAACACTTTGTTTTTATTTTGTTTTATTATTATTATTATTATTATTATTATTATTATTATCATCATTATTTTTCAGTATGTATTCTTTTCTTATGTGTCAGTGGGTTTTATCTTCCATTGTCAGAATAAAATCAAAAGTTTTGCTAGAGTTGTGTCACGTTCCCGTCATCTCAATCGTTTGGTGTAAGTTGGTCATTAGTTGTGCTCAGTGACTTCTAGAAAGAGTACTTCACCGAAATGTCAAATGTTTCGAGAAATAGACTTCACCCAGGATATCTGATCTTACACAATCTTACTCTTACTGTTATCACGCCTGCCGGACGTGTCGGGGTGATAAAAATTGACAACACAGGAACATCCTCTTTTGAGAAACATAAATTCACACAGACCAAATTCATACATCACTTTATTCCCTCCTCCAGTGTGATATGGATGACACACAGCTGACTGGTGAGCTCTGGATATTTACTGTATTTAATGTGTAAACTTACATTTACACATAATCCATTATTTTTATATAATTATATTTAACTTTGTTATACATGAGTAATGATAAGTTACTTTTTTTAATAGGAACATTTTTAGTTTATACATATATTTTCAAATGCTTATTTTCACAGCATTAGTTTAGTTGCAAGTTTAGTAAAATATTACTACTATTTACTAATACTATTTTTTTGCTGTTTTCTAATGTTAACTGGAAAAATATTAGATAGAGCAGACTAGACTTAGACTGCTGTATCATATTTTCAAGTTTATTTGTGATAGCATATGTTTCTCTTATATGTTTACAGTTATATTTTCTTGGAATTTGGATTTTGAAATCCGAAATGTCCAAATGTAGAGTATCTTTAAAACTTTAAAATTCAAAATATACCATATGTCATTGTAATAAACAACTTTTAGTTGTTTATTACAACTAAAAGTTTGCCATTAAATGTTTTGGTAAAATATTATTATTTATTAAAATGCTCTTCAGATACTTTAGCATTATGCTCTTGTGTCACACCGCTGACACATATTTCCCACAGAATGTCTTTTTATCTGAACTGTGGAAACTGTTGCATGTATGAATGTAAATGTTCTGTTTTTCTCTATGACGCAGATTACATTCTATAGAAATAAGGAAGAGGGCTGAAAAGGGGAAGAGGCAAATTCATAAAGTCATACAACTGTTTTCTTCATTCTTATTTAGTCTTATATGTCTTTCCAAAATGTTCCACTAAATTAATTTGTCTATTTTGGATGGACTAAAGTTAATAACACAATTTTAAGATTTTATTTGTCAAAATAATATTAGAGTATAAGGAAAACTTCACCATGACCATTTCAAACTTCACGACTTCAATCCCTGGTGGTGGAGGCAGCAATGGCAGTGGATGCCCACCAGTTGATGTTTCACTGGAGGCTGTGATCCCATTATCAGTCATCGTTGCACTGGGACTGCCAGGAAACATAGTTGCTCTGTGGATCTTTTGCTTTAAACTGAAGGCCTGGAACCCCAACAACCTGTTCCTCTTCAACCTGGTTATCGCCGACTTCTTGGTTCTCATGAGTCTTCCTCTCAGGATCGATGACTTACTCAGGGGACACTGGGTGTTTGGTGATGACTTGTGCAGGATCAACATCTTCCTGGTATTTTCCAGCCGCTCAGCCAGCATCGTACTCATGACCGTGGTGGCAATTTATCGCTACTTTAAGGTGAAAAAAGGAGAATACATGTTATATTATTGTCCACACTCTGATAAACCCGAAAATGCTGTTAATGTTTTTAGAACACTTCAGTAGGTCATCTGTTTTACAGCATAATACCAAAACCCTCATCAATGTCAATTGATTAGCTTTCCAGTAGTTTTGAGGCCTTTTTTTAAAAAAGATAAACATGAAAAACTGAATGCATCAGCAGGTGATGAGTTTATCTGGTGTGATCACATGATAAGTCAAGTATATTTTTATTAATCTAATAAAGCCCAAAATCATAAATCACACATTTGCTTCACAATCTATACATCATCTGTCTTTGCGGTGAACTCAAATTTTGAGGCGGCAAAGTCAAAGGAAAAACAATACTAAAGGTTTTTTTCACCCAGTGTGCTGCAACTGATGCAAAGACATGCCTCAAGTTGATGTTGTTTCAAGTTGTGGCAGAACTTGCCTGAGAATCATCACATTTTAATGTTTTCTTCAGTATCAAAGTAATCCAGTGATAGTTGTCTGTACATCATTGGCTACATTGCAAACAGGAACTGCTAATAGCTGTTGTAAGGGAGACTAGAGTGAGAGCAACACCAGCGGGCTGAGGTGAACCAAACACAGTAAAGAAAGGATCAACATCTGACTGACTTTATTTTAATTCCTTAAAATACGCCTGGATCACCCAGCGACTGATTCTCAGGATTGGCACTAATTGCTAATTTAGACTGTGATTGTGACTCCATAAAATCACACTGGCCTCCAGGAAATGACAATATGACATCAGCTCTTTGATTCATTTTTTCTGTAATTGAGGCAAATGATCATCTCTGTCCTCTTGTTCCAGGTGGTCCATCCTCACCACCGGTTCAGCCGTATGACCAAGAGACAGGCTGCGTACATGGTAGTGTTTGTCTGGCTGTTGGCCATCAGTCTTTCGGTTCCCATGCTGGCTTACAACCACATCAAAAGCAGTGCCAACAGCACCCGGTGCATATTCTTCACTTCTTCTTCATTCACCAATCTGGTCACCATGCGCCGCATCCTGACAGTGCTGTCGTTCATCATCCCGCTGGCCATGCTGCTGTTCTGCTCCATCCGGATTTCCAGCTTCCTGAGGGAGCGGCAGATGGGAAAACTTGAAAAGGTGCGCAAGGCGATGAGGGTGTGCAACGCCATCGTCGCCATGTTCATAGTGTGCTTCTTACCCACCACGGTGACGGCCATCGGGTGGTGGGTCATCCGCTCATATCACCCGCCGGACTGTGACACCCTCAACACTTTCATCCGGCTCACCATTGTGTCTGGGTGGCTGAACTTACTGAACTCGGCCCTGGACCCCATCTTGTACATCTTCTCCAGCTCCATGTTCAAGAAGGCGCTTTGCAGCGCGCTTCCCCATTTCCTGCGCTGCGGTCAGGTCGCAGGTGACGAAGAGAAGACTGCATCCTCAACTGAAAGTCAGTCGACCACCCAGCAGGAACTGAAATCCATGAGGGCTGACAGAGGGAATGAAGCCATGTAATAAGCTTTTCTTCTATGACTATGACTGGATCATGCAGCACTCTGAAAAATCCTGTTCTAATGTCTTTGATTTTTGTAGTATTTTTCACTGTATTTGTCTGCTTGTTTTGTGTGTTTTATTAGCTGTTTTTATGCTGTTGAAGCTTTGTTGTACATAACACATTAGATTTTCAGTTATCATCATTTATTAACTCCAAACTTAGTTATGCTTGTAAATATCCTTCAAACTTCTGTGGTTGAACAAATTACAGATAGGTGTTTTAATTATATCTATTTATTGAACCTTTAAAACTCTGAATTGCCTTCAAAAAGTTTAGACATTTAGAAAAAATACACATTATGTGGCAGTGTCACAGTTCCACAGCTGCAGTGAAGGAGGGTGAAATAATTTATCCAGGAGTTGCTGCAGTGCTCACCAACAACCACCAGGTGGCACATGTGAGCAGTCCAGATGCGGTCTGTCTGTCTCTCTGTAGGGTAGTCAATACAAGCTCAGCAAGCAGACACAACAGGGGAACATAGAAATGCCATGAAAGTATTTGGGAATTAAACATAATACTTACATATATTTTCTGCCAGGCCTGTACAGTATACTTACATGTTACACAGTTTTAATTTCAGAATGGACATTTGTGTAATTATATCAAAACCAACCATCCATCCACACAGTTTAGACCTCAATATATGAAACATGGAAATTTGTTTCCCCCGATATTTGTAATTGACTGGACATCAGATTCTCCGAGAAGATGAAAGAAAGCTGATTTATTCTCCTCAGTATTCAGAGTTAAACTGACTCCAAAACACGTTCGATGTGTATTATTCACAGAAAACCTGCTTTGTCTCGTTTGTGTTCATGTTCAGCAACAGTGAAAAACAGCTGTGAGCGCGGTGCCAAAACTTTGGGTCCATCCTGTAGGTCCTGTGGGCTGCCACTGCTTCAGCGTTTTGAGCATATCCCCTCATATTTTTGCTCCTTAAAACTGGTATTTTAATGTAACAGCATAACTTAATGTGGAGTGTCGGAGGGAGGGGAAGAAATATGGTGCTGCACATAACAAGACACATACAGGCCATGGATGTATTTTAAGATCAATAAAATTATTTTTAAAGTGAGTGGAGCAGTTACTGCAGCTGTCACTAGTGTTTATAACCACAAGTGTGTCTTTAAATTGAGAGTGATGTCTTTGATTTTTGTAGTATTTTGCACCGAATTGTCTGCTTGTATTGTATTTTTTAGGTTTTTTTATACTGTTGAAGCTTTGTTTTACATCTGTGAACTTTGTAAGCACATTAGATTTTCAATTATCATAATTTCTTAAATCCAAACTCAGTTATGTATGCAAATGTACTTCAAACTTCTGTGGTTGAAGAGATTACAGATGTGTGTTTTAATTATACGTATTTATCGAACCTTTAAAAGTTTGATTGCCCTCAAAAAAGTTTGGAAATTTAGAAAAATACACATAGATCTGCTGTGCATCATCTTAGACAAATTGATGTAAGTTAATTTGTAAATATGTCTATATAGATATCTATATATTGAGTCATGGATGTACAGACAACTATCACTGGATTACTTTGATAAAGAAAACTTAAAAATGTTCTGATTCTCTGTCAAGTTCTACAGCCTCTTTTTTCTCTGATTTTTATATGGATTTTTTGAGGTTTAAGCAACGGATATCAGGGATAATGATATCCTCAGGAAGTGTAGGTCACACCAAAAGATATCAGTATGTGTTTCATGTCTGTGTGGTATGATCTGAGTTATGACTGTAAGAAGGAGGATGATTTTTGACCCAAATTCATCTCAGTGTCTTTGCCTCACCTTCAACTCTCCAGCGCCCCCCTGGGGAGGCTGTTGGTAGTTACAGTGTTGGGAAAGGTGGGGGGGCTGACTTTTTGTTAAACTTCCTGGAGTAAATTTCTTTTAGTAAAATGCACAGATCGCTATCTTCAAAATCTCTTCTGTTAAAAGATAAACTTCACAGGCTTAAGAGCTATTTGTTGTTTTAGTAGTTAATCAGTACCTAATAACTAACCCTGGCACTGTGTCACAATTTGGTGACGTCTTCAAATGTCTTCTCAAAAGGCATTTGAGTACATATTCGCTAGGTTACCATCCAAATGTACTGCAAAATTTCCAGAATATCGGCAAAAGAAAACTTAAAGATTCAGTGTGTAGAATTTAGTGGCAACTAATCATTGTGTTTTCGTTACCTTAGAATGAGCCCTTTATATCTACAAAGGGAGTGGGTCCTCTTCCACGTAACCCACCATGTTGCACCACCATGTTTTTACAGTAGCCCAAAACGGACAAACCAAAGGCTGTATTCAGACCAAATCAGGCATTGCGGCCCACCACCTCAGGGTTGAGCAGAAATGTGTGGGAGTGTGGGCCTGTTTGTGCTCTAGAATGTAACCGCTGTGAATCAATTAGAAAATAACATTTTATTGATCTTATTCACCGACTTTCTATCTACCACAGCCCCTCTCTTCATTCACTCTCTAGCTCACTTTACCTCAACTGCTCTTTCTCTTTCTTGCTGGTGTTCTCAGCTCTCTCTCTTTCTCTATCTTTTTGTCTCTTGTCTTTTTTAAAATGAGTTTTTCAGCTCTGATCAGTCTTATAGCCGGCTATGATTGGCCGCCACAGCGTGACGTCGGGTTGAAGAGGATACAACAAGATGCTGTCATTAAAAGGTCGGCAGTTGAAGCTCAAACGATGGAAAACCATGTGGAAAACATGATGGAAATATGACATTTCTATTTGTTTCATGTATTCATTTAAGGAATGTTTCAGTCTCGTCATCGCTCCACACAGATCTGATGTTTTCAGCTCTTGAGTGACGTTTAAGTCACATGCTTCATGTACTTCATCATTTATTTACTAAGTCTGTTTGTATTGCACTTTGTCACATGTTGCTTTTATCAATACAGCAACTTTTCCAGCTCAGCCAAGTGTAAAAACTCTTTTACAATATTTTGAGGTTTCTTCGAATTTTCAGCGTTTCCACTCAGGTTTCATTATGTGTAAACTGAAAAAGCAAACACATCTAATGTCCATCTTGTCCCCATGATGGAGTGTACATAACAATTATGCCCCCTGACCGCACACACATAATCAATATAAAAACAGTCCATGGACCAAAAAAAGTTGGGAACCCCTGGTTTATACAATCACATTCTGGGGACTCTCCTTTCTTATGGGGACAAGACTCAAGTCCTCATAATGTAAATCATTCAATTTTAGGGTGCAGACTGGGTTTAAGGGTAAGGTAAGGTTATGTTAAGTCTCCAGGAAATGAATGTAAGCCAATGTAATGTCCTCTAAGTAATGGAAACTGTATGTGACTGTGTGTGTTGGAGTGTGTGACCCGCCCCTCTCCTGTTGCTTCTCACACACGTGCTTCAAGCTTTCCGCAACATTTATAATGGTGGCACCTCAAACCACGCTGCTCATTTCAGAAGGTGATGTGGATGCTGACAGTGAAGCCACAGAGTAGAACTGTCAACACAAGATGTTCACCACTTCTGCCCTGGTGGAAATTCTGCTCTGTATCTACATGGTGAGAGATCTCAATTTGTTCTGGTGCTCTGTTGTTTCACCTGTTGCTTCCTTTTTCCTTGTTTTTTTTTTTTTTTGTGTGACCAAATTTTTATTGGATGTTTTTGTTCTGGTGTGATGGACAGACAGAAAGTTGTAACATAATAATATATATACAGTACCAGTCAAACGTTTGGACACACTTGAGGTGTGTTGTGTTGGTCAGCCAAACTCATTTGTTAGTGCTGGTGTTTGCTGCTCCACTACAGTCAGTCTCTGGGTGATAGTGTACCAAGAGTTCACGAAAAAGTGTGGTTGAACTACATGCTCTTCTTCAAACTCAGTCTCAATCTGAGGTCAGATGTAATGATTCACACAGTTGCAACTTGTATGGTGCAACCACACTCCCTGTGCAATGTCACAATGGTGTTAAACAGTAAACTTAACAAAGTTTAGAGAGGACTGCTGCCAGAATACATTATGCACAGCTGTGTCATAACCTCTTAGCCAGAGAGCACACTGTTGGTACATTGATAATTTAATTTGTTTAACACATTGTTTAGCATGTTAACATACAGGGTCCTTTGCACATACAGTGTACCTTAATGCACAATCAGACTGTTACACAGTGACAGACCACAAATTATATTTACATTTATATCTAATTCTGTATTTTTTATCTTGTAAAAGTCGTATGCATTGTGCTTATAGTTGAAATTCTCATAGTTTTATATAATTAATTCTTCTTCTTTAATTCATGTGTGGTTGTACAGTGCATTGACATGCAGTATGTTGTTTCATTTTTGCCAACAGGAAGAAGAACTGTCCGCAGATGTCATGGCTGCTCGGGGTCGACCTTTCACCTTAGGGGCGTTGTACGAGAGATAAACTGATCCCAGGTAAATCTTTATTTATTGTTTTGGTTTATTTATTTTGATTTATTTACATACGAAACCAAAAGCACAATTACATAAAATAAAGCCCCATGTAAAGCTAGACACTGAACAAACAACAAAAACGTAAAGACAAACACTCCCAACCTGATGCTTAGAATTAAACAATAATCCTGTTTTTGTTCTCTCTTAAATAAATAAAAAATATAAACATACACACACGTGTGCACTTACTATATGCCTGTTTTCCCTCTTTAACATTGTGCCTTTGTGAACGTGCTTTTCATTTTTTCTATACTATTTATCATATTTATCACTTTTGTGATATGTTTAACATTTTTATCTGTTTTTGAAAGGATTACTGTTATCATTTCAGTCTCCTACATTTCTACCAGTCTTTGTTGAAAGATCCATATGATCTCTGTATGTGACATCATGTTTTTCCTTCTTGAACACATGGTCTGTGTCTTTAGGTTTCACATTGTGGGATAAAGCAACTCTACAAACACCATTGAGAGCTCTCAGCCCAGCAGTGGATCTGAAATTTCTGCTTCTGATTCTGTTGAATCCAAGTCTTCTCTGCTGGATGTTGATGTTTCCCTGGAGGCCAGTTTTCTGGGTGGGCTGATTAAAGTTGGAGGATCTGCCAAGTACCTGAATAATAATAAGAAATTCAAGAATCAGAGCAGAGTTACATTTCAGTACAAAGCTACCACCAACTTCAAACAGTTGTCCATGACTCAACTTGCAAACCTGAATGAACAACAGAAAGATATTATTGAGAGGAGCTCGGCAACACATGTGGTCACTGGCATCCTTTATGGAGCAAATGCTTTCTTTGTGTTTGACAGTGAGAAGTTAGAAGCAAGCAGCGTTCAGGACATGCAATGCAGCATGGAAGCTGTGATAAAAAAGATTCCTTCATTTAATTTTGAGGGCAAAGTTGACACAAGGAAGAAAAGGCCCTGACTGAGAAATTCTCCTGCAAATTCTACGGGGACATCATCCTCGAAAGCAACCCTGCAATGTTTGAAGGTGCAGTGAAGACATACGTGCTACTTCCAAAGCTACTGGCGGAAAATGTAGAGAATGGTGTCCCTCTGCAGGTGTGGATGATGCAGTTGAAGAATTTGGATCCCACAGCTGCTGAGGTGAAGACTGGGGTCAATGTTGGACTTGTGAGAAAGGCTCAGAATGTTCTGGAAGACCTGCATCCTCTGGAAAAAGGATGCAACGATTTCCTGGAGGAAAAGGTGGTAAATGATTTTCCGAAGATTCGAGAAAAGTGGCACAGTTTCCAGACACTCTGTGTCTATTTCAGATCCATACTCCAAGAGACCATGGAAAAGAAACTTCCCTTGATCCGGGCAGGTGAAGAAGATGAGAGCGAACTGCAGAAAATCATTGAAGACGGAGATAAATCGCCATTCAGTCATGAAAAACTAACCAAGTGGATGGATGATAACGAGAAAGAAATCAACATCATCAGGTCCTGTGTGGAGATGATGGAGGGAATAAAGATCATCCCAAATCAGTCAGAGTTGGATGAAGTGGTTTTTGCTCCAGGTATTGAGGATGTTCTGTGCTTCGTTTTCACCTCCCTGGAAACTACTGACCACTACCTTCAGGCAATGGCCGACTACTTGGATTCCTTTAAATCACAAGTTGCTAAGGGTATCACTCCACCAACACAGGAGCAGTGATACTACTCAGATGAGGTGATAACCAAAATGAGAGAAGAAGCCAAAACAGTCCATGATGTTGCCAAAGTTCTGAAGAACAACAGCAGATTCTGTTTCCTCATAGCAGCCATTATAAATCAGAAAATGACTTGTAACCATGGTCACGTCTTGCTCTCTCCATCAGACACCTGTGATCTCACACTGGATCCAGACACAGCAAACAACTAACTCACTCTGTGTGAGGACAACAAGAAGGCGACATGGAGCAAAGCAGTCGTATCCTGGTCTCCCACAGAGATTCGATTACTATCATCAGGTTATGTGCAGGGAGGAGCTCACTGTGCGCTGTTACTGGGAGGTGGAGTGGAGTACTGGCAAAAGTGAAGATGTGGCTGTGGGTGTTAGCTACAAAGGAATGTTTTGGAAAGGAAAAGATGACCAGTGCAGGCTTGGAGGGAGCATCATGTCATGGTGTTTTGGCCACAAGTGGTGGAACATTTCTGTTCATCATTTTGTGACTTGGCATGATGTGAAGCAACATCCTGTTGCATGTTTTCATCTGAAGTTTGGGGAAACATGTAGAAACAGGAAACCCTCAATAGTTAAAGCCTAATTACCGTGGTTAGCAGAGGTTATATGGCAAGCCGTTTTAATATTTAATGGAACCACACTCCTATCTTTAATTACATTTTAGATATCCAGAATAGTATTTCTCCTAATCAAAATTGTATTCTCACTAATCAGAATGGTAATTAAAGCTATCCACAATAACGTTCTTACTAGTAGAAATTGTATTTCAAAATATCTATAACCATTGTTATTATTATTATTATTATATAAGCTACTATGACATTGTGACAATGTGAAACCTGTCTATAGCATGTAACATTACAGGTATTTAACCATGTATTAGGACAAAAGTTAGCAGCCAACATTACTGATATTTTACATTTTAGCTGAATGTTAGCCTTTATGATGACTAAAGTTAGCAGGTAGCATTGCTGTAATAATGTTAGGGTATACTAACATTGCCACAGTGAACAAAAGCTAACTAAACAAAGCTGAAATTCTGTCACAGACTCCTGCTTTTTGAGACTGTTCATCACTTATTCTCTGTGACGGTGGTCACTTTAGTTTGAGCAACAGTGGCTTTACGTTGACTTGTATGATGACTATGATTACCAGCAATCTTTCTTGAAGTTTTTACAACTTTTCAAGCCTTAAAGTGTAACTTCACCCCCAGGTCTGAGCCTAAGTGCATAATTTTGAAAAATATTAAAAACTGGGCAAGCGGCTGAGAGGGGGAGAGGTTAGGAAAGGTGGTAGTGTGGCTAAATGAGGCAGGAGAGCAGGAGTTGTTCAGCGACACATAATTATAATAATGAGAAGAAGACAAACCGTGCAACAACATTAAAACGGGCCAGAAGTCATTTCCCATTTCGTCCAGTAGCTCTTTCACTCTCCAACTGTCTGTTCGTGCAGTTATCAGCTGGTAAATTCTTGTTTCAAAATGTTAAATTGCAGTGTAACTGGAGTCGTTACTGGACCTGTCTGACAGCAGGCGGAGCTGCTCCAGCAGGGGACAAGTTCAGCTGACAGACAGAACAGATAGTTTCTGGTTACACCGTGATTGCAGGGCAAGATATAAGGAAGATGTCTGTTGTTTTTGTGGCTGCCAGCAGTGTTTCCACCTGCAGACATTCACAGATGGAGAGATTTTCTCCAGCAGGCCAGCACTCCTGTTAGCTGCTGAAGCTAAAACTGTCTTGATCAGTATATATTTGAAAATGAGCGCAGGGCTGGGGGAGATGGGCGTTAACACTTTACCATTTATATACATTTCATGACGTAGAGAACTCCCAAACAGTTGACTCTACGACAGCATTGGCCAAGCCTTTTCAGGGGCCAATTTTAAACAGCAGATGACAGGTTAAGCCAGTTTTTATCAATTTGGTATCAGTGCCAATAATAACACCAGCATTAGTGTGTTTCATTACAGTACAGTCATATAATTAAGTTTACTGCTCAAAAATCGGTTTAGTGTGCAGTACCTCTTTAATTAGACAAAGTAAATAAGTAATGTTACAACACTTGTTCATTTTACCTTAACATTAGCTTTTAATGGATAAAGGTAGCATCTAACCGATATGCTGGCTTCTATCAGCTAACGTTACTAACACGGTACTATAATGTTAGCCTGTACATCGACCAAAGTTAACAGCTAACATTGATGTTTATTCATTTGGCAGATGCTTTTGTCCAATGATGATGTACAAATGAGGTACACTCCAAACTACAGTCAATCAAGGAGAAGCCTCTACACTAGCAGAAATGATTTTATGAGAGAGATCCTAAGAGGGATGGAGAGATGGAGAAAGAGCATATTAAGTGAATAATCTTGGAAGAGGTAGGTCTTTGTCTTGGTTTTTGAGGACAAAGGGGGAATGTGCCTGCTGACATAATGGAGTTCAGCACCTTGTTTCACCACCAACAGACCAAACTGGAGAAGAGTTTGGATTGAGATTTTCTCCCTCGCAGTGAGTCGTCACTTGATCGTATGGAACAAGAAGGTGCATTAAGCTGAAGGAGCTCAGGTAGGTGGGTGTTGTGCTAGTTGGAGCTTTAGTGACTTGAATTTAATGTGAGGAGCAACAAGGAGCGAGTGGAGAGTCATGAAAAGTGGAGTGACATGAACTGTTTTTGGCTAGTTAAAGACCAGACATACTAACATCATTGATAGTTTTCATTTGACCTAAATGTCCTGTTGGTTTAAGTTAGCAGTGACCATTGCTGATATTTTACATTTGAGCTAAATAGTGGTCTTAATATGGCTAAAATTAGGAACTAATGTTACAGATATTTTATATTTTAGCTGAATGTTAGCCCTCATATGGCTAAAGTTATCAGCTAATTAGCAAGTAATGTTGCAGATATTTTACATTTTAGCTGAATGTGAGCCTTCATGATGGCTAAGTTATCAGCTAATTGGCAACTAATGTTGCAAATATTTCACAGTTTAGCTGAATGCTAACCTGTAAGATGGCTAAAGTTAGCAGCTAATGTTACAGATATTTTACATTTTAGCTGAATGATAGCCTTATGGGTAAAATTGTTAGCTAATTAGCAGCTAATGTTGCCAATATTTTACAGTTCACCTGACAGTTTCATAATGGCTACAGTTAGCAGCTAATGATACAGATATTTCACATTTTAGCCTAATGTTAGTTTTCATGATGGCTAAAGTTAGGAGCTAATGATACAGATATTTCACATTTTAGCTGAATATTAGCTTTCATGATGGCTAAAGTTAGGAGCTAATGTAACAGATATTTTACAGTTTAGCTGAATGTTAGCCTGTATGATGAATACAGTTAGCAGCTTATATTACAGATATTTTACATTTTTAGCTGAATGTTGGCTTTTGTGATGCAGCTAAATTTATTGACATTTAATCACTTTCTCTTTACCTTAGCCTCTATAATGGGGGGGGGGGTTGGGTTTTTTAAGACAAACAAGTTCCAGTTATTAACAAGTTATGCCGGCCTTACACCAAAAGACGTTTCAAACAATTTCACTGTCGCAGACAAATTTCCAATGTCAGAATAAAGTTTGTGGCATGTTACCATCATCTTGATCGTTTGGTGTAAGGTGCTCATTAGTTGTGCTTAGTGTGCTAAAAATAGTACTTCACCCAAATGTCAAATGTCTTGAGAAATGGACTTCACCCAGGATTTCTGATCATACACGTTATAATGTCATAAAGTGTGGTAACTGCTTAATGTGCAGGGGTGATGAAAGTCAACAACACAGGAACATCCGCTTGTGAGAGACATAAATTCACAGACCAAGGTCATACATCACTTTATTTCCTCCTCCAATGTGTTATGAATGACACACAGCTGACTGGTGAGTTCTGGATATTTACTGTATTAAACTGTATTAGTAAACTTATAAATAGTTTTATTTCTATTGGATTTCATTTACACATAATCCATTATTTATATATAATTATATTTAACCTTGTTATACGTGAGTCATGACAAATTACTTTTTTTAATAGGAAACTTTTTGTGCAACATGCCAAAGCACATATGGGGGAAAGATTCATACATTTTTAGTTTATAAATACATTTTCAAATGCTTTTTTTCACAGCATTAGTTTAGCTGGTGTAGTAAAATACTATTTTCTTGCACTATTTTCTACTGTTAACTTTGGAAAAATAGTAGATAGAGTAGACTGGACTTTGACTGCTGTACTGCTGACATTTTCAAGTTTATTTGTGATAAAGTATGTTTCTCATATATATTTACAGTTATATTTTCTTGGAATCTGGATTTTGAAATCCAAAATGTCCAAATGTAGAGTGTCTTTAAAACTTTAAATTAAAAAAATACCATATGTCATTCTGATAACCAACTTTTATTAATACTCTAAAGATACTTGAGCAATATGCTCTTGTGGCACATCGCTGCAGAAAAGTGGAACTGGTTCATGTACAAATGCAAATGTTCTCTCTGTTTTTCTCTTTCACATAGATTACATTCTAAAGAAATAAGGAAGACGGCTGAAAAGGGGAAGAGGCAAATTCATAAAGTCTGCCACCCGACCCACAGCTGTATTTAATAGAAGCACCTAAACATAATCTCTTTTTTAGATTGTCTTTCCAAAATTTTCCACCAAATTGATTCGTCTGATTTGATAAGACTAAAGTTAATAACACAATTTGAAGATTTAATTTGTCAAAATAATATCAGAGTATAACGAAAAACATGTTAAACTTAACAACTCCGATCCCCGGTGGTGGAGGCAGCAATGGCAGTGGATGCCAAACAGTCAGTATTCTACTGGGGGTCGTGATCCTGCTTCCCATCCTCACCATCATACTGGGGCTGCTGGGAAACATAGTTGCTCTGTGGATCTTTTGCTTTAAACTGAAGGCCTGGAATATCAACAACCTGTTCCTCTTCAACCTGGTTATCGCCGACTTCCTGGCTCTCGTGAGTCTTCCTCTCAGGATCGATGACTTTCTCAGGGGCCACTGGATGTTTGGTGATGGCTTGTGCAGGATCAGCCTCTTCCTGGTATTTTCCAACCGCTCAGCCAGCATCGCGCTCATGACCGTGTTGGCAATTTACCGCTACTTTAAGGTGAGAAAAGGAGAATACACATTGTATTATTGACCACATTCTGATAAACCCAAAAATACTGTTAATATATTTGTAACACTTCAGTAAGTCATCTATTTTACATTATACTATACTAATACTAAAACCCTCATCAATGTCGATTGATTGGCTTTCCAGTAGTTTTGAGGCCTTTTTTAAAAAATAAACATGAAACTGAATGCACCAACAGGTGATGAGTTTATCCAATGTGATGACATGACAAGTCAAGTACACTCTTATTTATAAAGCCCAAAATCATAAATCACAAATTTGCTTTACAATCTGTACATCATCTGTCTTTACTGTGAACTCAGAAAGAACACAAAGCAAATTTTGAGGCGGCAAAGTCAATGGGAAAATAATGCTAAAGGTATTGTTCACCAAGTGTGCTGCAACTGATGCAAAGACATGCCTCAACAAGTTGATATTGTTTCAAGTTGTGGCAGAACTTGCCTGAGAATCATCACATTTTAATGTTTTCTTCAGTATCAAAGTAATCCAGTGATAGTTGTCTGTACATCATTGGCTACACTGCAAACAGGAACTGCTAATAGCTATTGTAAAGGAGACTAGAGTGAGAGCAACATCAGCGGGCTGAGGTGAAACAAACAGTAAAGAAAGGATCAACATCGGATTGACTTTATTTTAATCCTTTAAAATACGCCTGGATCACCCAGCAACTGATTCTTAGGATTGGCTCAGGACATCTGTAATTGCTAATTTAGACTGTGACTGTGACTCAATAAAATCACATTGGCTCAGGAAATGACAATATAACATCAGCTCTTTGACACATTTTTTCTGTAGTTGACGCAAATGATCATCCCTGTTCTCTTTTCCAGGTGGTCCATCCTCACCACTGGTTCAGCCATATGACCAAGAGACAGGCTGTGTACATGTTAGTGTTTGTCTGGCTGTTGGTCATCAGTCTTTGGGTTCCCATGCTGACGAACAACCACACTGAGGGCAACAGCACCCGATGCTTATACTTCACTTGTTCTTCACACATCGCTCTGATCACCATGCACCGCATCCTGACAGTGCTGGAGTTTATCATCCCGATGGCCATGCTGCTGTTCTGCACCATCCGGATTTCCAGCTTTCTGAGGGAGCGGCAGATGGGAAAACCTGAAAAGGTGCGCAAGGCAATGCGGGTTTGTACCGCTATCGTTGTTGTGTTCATGGTGTGCTTCTTTCCCAACACGTTGACGATCATTGGGATGTGGGTCATCCACTCGTACAACCCAGCGGACTGTGCCACCTTCAACATTTTAACCAAGCTCACCTTCGTGGCTTTGGGGCTGAACTTCCTGAAGTCGGCTCTGGACCCCATCTTGTACGTGTTCTCCAGCTCCATGTTCAGGAAAGCGCTCTGCAGCTTGCTTCCCCACTTCCTGCGCTGCGGTCAGGACACAGGCGACGCAGAGAAGACTGCATCCTCAACTGAAAGTCAATCAACCACCCAGCAGCAACTGTAATCCATGAGGGCTGACAGAGGAAATGAAGCCATGTAATAAGCTTTTCTTCAGTAACAATGACTGGATAATGCAGTAAAAATCCGTTATGTAGTATTTTGCGCTGAATTGTCTGTTTGTTGTGTGTGTTTTATCAATATTTTTTATACTGTTGAAGCTTTGTTTTACATCTGTGAACTTTGTAAACACATTAGATATTCAATTATAATCATTTCTTAAATGCAAACTAAGTTATCCTTGTAAATATATGTCAAACTTACATGGTTAAACAAATTACAGATGTGTGTTTATATTATATGTATTTATTGAACCTTTAAAATTTTAAACTGCCCTCAAAACACTTCGGAAATTTAGAAAAATACACATGAAGTGGCAGTGTCACATAAATATTTTGAATCAGATCTTGCTCTAGCACTTGATTGAAGATATAAGATTTTTTTTTAAAGTTTTTTTTATCTGAACTGGAACTAGAAAGGTCAGTTAGTTTGAGTTGTGAGTCCTGCAGAGTTTCAGAGGTAAAACGAGTCCAGGTTTACTGAGAGAATGGCAGAGGAAGCTGCAGTGAGGCATTTATCACTGACCAGCCTGAACATCTCTTTCAATACATGTCAGTTAAATGATCCTGTACTCATTAGTTCATAATAGATGATGATGGATAATGTGCACCATCTAGTGGACAGATATTAGAAATACATCAACGGATCTGTGATTTTTCTGTCTCAGGCTTGGTTTCTGGTAGAGTAAATTAATAGAAAATTGGCAATAATGACAAAAAATTGCTGTTTGCAGCTTGTCAAATGTGAATATTTAAAGTTTTTCTGTATCACACACGATAGTAAACCGAAGTTATTTGGTTTTTGGACTGTTGATCTGACAAACCAAGACTTTTGAATCAGTCACCTTGTGCTCTAGGAAATTATAACAGGCATTCTTATTACATATATATATTATATATTTCTTATAAACGAAATGATTACTCCCCTTTAATGATTACCGTTAAAGGGGAGTTTTTCCTTACTGCTGTTGCCAAGTGCTTGCTCATGGGGGAATTGTTGGGTCTCTCTCTCTGTGAATTAAAGAGTTTGGTCTACATCTGCTCCATGTGAAAAGTGCCCTGAGATGACTTTTGTTGTGATTTGGCGCTATATAAATAAAATTGAATTGAACTGAATTGAATTGAATGTCGTCCACCACAGAGGCAAATCCAGCAGGAAATTAAATAGGAGGGCACCAATGGTCACTCCAACACTTGAACTGTCATTGCACAACAGGTATGATTCACAGATTTGGAATGAAATGTATGATAAAACTAGAACTAAGACTAATTAAAACCCAAGAAATAGCCCCAAAACCATTGCTATGCCAAGGGCCAGAAGAACGCTTGCTAACCATGTTGAACATAGGGAAGCTAATCCAAGGGCCAGAACAAACAGTGCTAACTCCCCACGTGATTCTGGCACTATTTTGATTGAGGATTCTATAACCAAGCATGTAAAAATGGTAAAGACTGAAGATCTAATACATCAGACACAGATGACACATCTGTCAAGAAACTGACTGAGCTGTTGCCAGCAATCCTCACAACACATCCAAGTAATATCAAAGTTATAATTGGGTCTTTTGACTTTCTGCAAAAGAAAACTAGCTCTGAAATCCTGAAAAAAAATTTTTTTCCCCTGCTACTGGAAAAACTGAGGATTATAAATCTCAAGATTTACTCTTTTCTGGACCAATACCAACTTGGAAGAAAGGAAGGGAATCTTCTAGCAGACTCCTTGGCTTGAGTACATGGCTGACATTAGCATGCTTCACCTATGGGATAAAGTTTATTGACAATTTCAATATTTTGGCATTCAGAGGATGTGTCTGTCCAAATCAATGACCCAATGACCCCCAGCCCCCCATCCACAACACTCACCAGTCAAGGAGTCAGTTAAAGCTGACCCAACGATCCCCAGGAAGATCCACAGACATCAGCACTCAGGTGTCTATCGGAGATGAGACAGACTCCATGCCGCTTCCTTTAACATACCAGTCATCTTAAATAGCCAGTGGCATGGTTGAACACATCAAAGCAATCACAAACCATCTAGTACCTGTCTGAGTAATCTTAAAGTTGTCAATGTCCAGCCACAGCCAGTCTCCTTTCCAATCACAGAATCCCTATAGCTGAAATTAGCTCTTTTTTTAATGTCAGATCATTGGCTAACAAAGCTTTTTTGGTTAATGATCTGATAATTGAAAATAATCTGCATTGTATGTTTTTAGCTGAGACCTTGCTAAACAGCACTACTGTTGTAGCAACACGAATAGAGGCTTGTCCTCCGAGAATGTACATCATTGGAATATCTCATTCTTGAGCTCAAAGCAGAATTGTCAGTGCTCATCATTACATTGTATCGGCCACTAAAATATTCATCACTATTTCTAGGAATTCTCAGAGCTGATCTCAATTAGTGTCACTAGATACGATGGTTAATCCTGAACGGAGACCTGAATATTCATATTAATAAAGAGGATGACTCCAAAACTGTGGAGCTTATAAATTTACTGGACAGTTTTGAACTCACCCAACATCTAAATTATGCCACTCATCAGCATAGTAACACTTTAGACTTGGTAATGACAACAGGGTTAAACACTAACAATGTTTCAGTATTTGAACCACCTATTTCTGATCAGCATTATGTGTTTTTTGATGCCAACCTAACCTTAACAAAGACTAAAAGGGAATTTTTGGTTCAAAAGGGATTCCTAGATGACAAGGCTGAAACAATGTTTTCTAATATTATGAGACTATTATATGTTATATTATTTTACACTGCTGGAGACTGAAGCTACTTGGGCTTGGTAGGGTGTCATGGAGGGCTGGGATGTCTTCATTTCAAGCCGACTTGATTACTGTAAGGCACTGTTTACTGGCCTCCCAAAAGAAAAAAAACACTGAGAGACTTCAGCTCATTCAAAACCATGCAGCTCAGCTATAAACCAGAGGAGAGAGGTGCTACACAGTGTACACATTAATCCAGTTTTAGCTTCATTGCACTGGCTCCTCCTTATATACAAAGCCCTTAATGGGCTACGACCAAGCTACATTGCTAACCCCCTTGTTAACTATTTGCCTTCAAGAATACTGCAATCATCTGCTGCGGGTTTATTGGAGATTCCTAACAACAGCCGAAAGAAAGTTAGGGTTGCAGCCTTTGTCAGTTACAAACCAAAACTATAGAACACACTACCTATAGATATCAGGGAAGCCAGCTCACTAAATATTTTTTATAGAAAGCTAAAAGCTTATCTTCAGTTTAGCATTTGACTAGATTTTCTCTCAGTCTGCTTCACACTTATTCAAAACTGCACTTCTTTTAAAATGTTATATTTTACTTGATTTTATACATTCTACATATTCTATGTTTTAACACCTCGTTTTTATTTTGTTTTATTATTATTATCATTATCATTATTATTCAGTATGAATTCTTTTTTATGTGTCAGTGGCTTTTATCTTCCATTGTCAGAATAAAATCAAAAGTTTTGCTAGAGTTGTGGCATGTTCCCGTCATCTCAATTGTTTGGTGTAAAATGCTCATTAGTTGTGCTCAGTGACTTCTAAATTCACCGAAATGTCAAATGTTTCAAGAAATAGACTACACCCAGGCTATCTGATCTTGCACAACTGTCTTCAAGCCTGCTTGATATGCAAGCGTGATAAAAATCGACGACACAGGAACATCCTCCTTTGAGAGACATAAATACAGAGACCACAGTTATACATCACTTTATTCCGTCCTTCAATGTGATATGAACTACACACAGCTGACTGGTGAGTTCTGCATATTTAATGTGTAAACTTACATATAGTTTTATTTATATTGGATTTCATTTATACATAATCCATAATTTACATTTTATATTATATATATTACATTTATATTTAACCTTGTTACGCAAGTTACTTTTTTAATAGGAAACTTTTTGTGCAACATGTCAAAGTACATATCATGAAAAGATTCATACATTTTTAGTTTATACATACATTGTCAAATGCTTATTTTCACAGCATTAGCTTAGTTGTTGTAGTAAAATACTATTTTCTTGCACTGTTTTCTAATGTTAATTTTGAAAAATAGTAAAGACTAGACTTAGACTGTTGTATGAAATTTTCAAATTTATTTGTGATAAAATATTTTTCTCTTTTATGTTTACAGTTACATTTTCTTGGAATTTGGATTTTGAAATCCAAAATGGCCATGTTTTTTATTATTACTTATTTTAATATTTGTAATGTATTAAAATGCTTTTCAAATACTTTCAAATATGCTCTTGTGTCACACCGCTGGCACAGATTTACCACAGAATGTCTTTTCATCTGATCTGTGGAAAAGTTGAACTGGGTTATGTACAAACACCAATGTTTTCTCTCTGTTTTTCTCTTTAACTCAGATGTTATTCTAAAGAATAAGGAAGAGGGTTGAAAAGGGGAAGTGGCAAATTCATAAAGTAACAGCTGTTTTCGTAATTCTTATTCAGTCACCTGACCCACAACTGTTTTTAATAGAAGCACCTGAAAATAATCTCTTTTTTTAGATTGTCTTTCCAAAATTTCCCACCAAATTTCCACCAATTTTCTCTATTTTGTTTAGACTAATTAATAACACAATTTTAAGATTTAATTTGTCAAAATGATATCTAAAGATAACAAAAACTTCACCATGACCATGTTAAATTTCACAACTCCAATTCCTGGTGATGGAGGCGGCGGCGGAGGTGGCTGCCCACCAGTCCGTAGTCAACTGGAGGGTGCCATCCTGCCCCCTGTTATCACCATCGATAGTCTAGCTAAGTGTACCTATATACAAGTGTGTGTGTGTGTGGGGGGGGGAGACAGTGGCTAGATGGCTGCAGTCACCTGGTGACTGAGCACATGGCATGCCGACAATTTGGCTGACAAAGGGAACTACAGAGATAAAAGGCCAGACATGTGGTGTCTTGAACCACATGTGCTGCTTGTTTGCAAAACTAGGTTTTAAACCTCTTAACTGTGTGGTTCTCTATTCAAGACCAATTGATGTAGGATCAAGGTGCCAGGTTAGGGAGAGGTTAGTTGCATGCAAGGCCTAGTTACTAGTTACTACTAGGTGTAATATGTGTTAAGCATGCTGTCATTAACCTAGCAGTGTGGCTATGCAGTAACCTGACTATGAACAACAAGGACATCACAACGATAGTTCAATGAATAACCTTAGCCAAATCAATACATGTACAGTACATTGATTAAGTTAAACATTCTTGCTTTGCCGTGCTATGCTTCACTATGTTGCTAGGCTATGCCCAGTTGTTACCAGTCCATGAAGAAAGAGATGCTTTGTGGTGTGCTGCTTCTTAGCTGGTGAATCCGTGGAGGAAACAGGCTAAGAAGGGTTTGGCTCCAAAGCTGAAAGGATGCAGGATTTGCTGTGTAACATGTGGTCCCCTAGTGAGTCCCAACATGAGGAAGGTTACAGTCTCCTCATCGCTCCACACAGATCTGATGTTTATACAATATTTTAAGATTTCTTCAAATTTTCAGCATTTCCACTCAGGTTTCATTATGCGTAAATTGAAAAAGCAAACACATCTAATGTCCATCTTGTCCCCATGATGGAGTGTACATAACAATTATGCCCCCTGACCGCACACACATAATCAATATAAAAACAGTCCACGGACCAAAAAATGTTGGAACCCCTGGTTTATACAATCACATTCTGGGGACTCTCCTTTCTTATGGGGACAAGACTCAAGTCCCCATAATGTAAATCATTCAATTTTAGGGTGCAGACTGGATTTAAGGGTAAGGTAAGGTTATGTTAAGTCTCCAGGAAATGAATGTAAGTCAATGTAATGTCCTCTAAGTTAATGGAAACTGTATGTGACTGTGTGTGTTGGAGTGTGTGACCCACCCCTCTCCTGTTGCTTCTCACACACGTGCTTCAAGCTTTCCGCAACATTTATAATGGTGGCACCTCAAACCACGCTGCTCATTTCAGTTGTTGATGCTGACAGTGAAGCCACAGAGTAGAACTGTCAACACAAGACGTTCACCACCTCCGCCCTGGTGGACATTCTGCTCTGTATCTACATGGTGAGAGATCTCAATTTGTTCTGGTGCTCTGTTGCTTCATTTCTTCCTTTTTCCTTGTTTTTTTTTTTGTGTGACCAAATTTTTATTGGATGTTTTTATTCTGATGTGATGAACAGACAGAAAGTTGTAACATAATAATATATATATATAGTCCCAGTCAAAAGTTTGGACACACTTGAGGTGTGTCCAAACATATGTCTGGTACTGTAAATATATACCTTTAAAAATGGTAACAAATATATATTAATGAATGTTGTTACTTCCAGGGGTGGGAATCTGTGGGGATATCATGATTCCATTCAGAGTTGATTGTCAGTTGATTAATAGAAAGCTGGGCACTATTTTTAGGCTCTTACTGCAGTTCACTGTGTGCCAAACCACTGACTCATGTGCTTTGTCCACCAATTTGTAATTTGAATGCATTTGCATTTTCTGAAGATTCAAGAAAAGTGGCGCAGTTTCCAGACACTCTGTGTCTATTTCAGATCCATACTCCGAGACCAATGAAAAGAAACTTCCCTTGATCCTGCAGAAAATCATTGAAGACAAAGATAAGTTACCATTCAGTCATGAAAAACTAATCAACCAATATTGACCTTTTTACACCACTACATATGTCTGATATCTGAAATTATCATAAAGAACTATTTTCTGAAGATAAAGGCCTCTTTTATTGTGAGTTTCCCCCCCTTAGTTTAGCCTGGTTGACTTATCATAATAGTCATTCTCATGTAGAGGCTCTAAGATAAAGTCGTATTACATTTCTGTTCATCATTTCTGTTTCCGTGACTTGATGATGTGATGCAACATCCTTTTGCATTTTCTCATCTGATGTTTGAGGAAACATGTTGAAACAGGAAACCCTCAAGGGCTAAAGCCCAGTAACCATGTTTTTTTCACCTGAAAATATGTGTTTTACTGCTGTTTGGTGACGGGGCTCACAAAACATTTCTGAGGAAATAAACCCTTCAAACCTGCCTATTCAGTTTGTGTTGGAATGTGAAGGATTAAATGAAAGAAGCCTCTAATAACAGCCACTGTGCCAGCTGATATTATTCTCACCGTTGCTGCCACTGTTGTTTATGTTACTTTATTTGGGAAAACGGTCGTTAATATGCACGTCACTAATGTTGGCTGTGTGCACGCTGTGGTGTGTTTGCGTGTGTATGAGAGAGATGTGTAGGCTTATTAAATGTTGGTTTTGTGTGGTAGGAGGGTGGCTGTCATGCAACCATATTCTGCTGAAGTGCACACAGCTTGTGTGATGATGTAATTATTTCCAAGGAGGATTTCCATTTTTCCTAAGAGCGTCTCGTTCCTGACGTCATCACTGTCATGCCAGCAATGACAGGAAAGGAAACCTTCTCATGTGATATTGCTCAAGTCCCTCACTATGTGCAAACTTGCAGAGTAAGGTCAACACATCATGGTAGAGGAGCAGTGTGCACTTCACAAGTCAAGGTCAGGTCACAACAGAAAATTTAAAAAATATATAAAGAAATAAAAACAGAAATAAAAGACAGTTTACAGAAAATAAAAGCTTAAGGAAAATCAGGAAAAGCTCTTATCACGTATCATGCACATTTCCAGGTCTATATTTATATTCTGGGGCTTTACTGATATACCATTGCATGTTTTTTGTTTGTTTGTTTGTTTGTTTGTTTTTGCTGATTGGCCAGCTTCCAGAAGATGCCCCTCAGCAGACTAACAGCAGTTCAGGAGGCTAAAGAAACAATAGTTTTTGTATATAACTTCTCTTTCCTGTTAGAGCCCAAATCAGATCCAGAATATGCAAATAGACGACCCGTGGAACAACCTTAGCAACAGTTGGAATGTGCGAACAATCTGATGTCATCATGAGGTGGAAGTAGAAATAACATTGCCAACATGTTGACCATGTTTAATTACAAAAGGGATGATATGTCCCCTTAAAGAAGCGATTTAAAAGATGTTATGACTCAGCCACACTGATTTCCTCACACTACATACAATCTCATATGGTAAAAGATCAGAAATAAAGCAAGGAGAGAGTACAAGATGAGCCTTAAAAGTAGTCAGTAAGATCTTAAAATCATTTCTAAAACATTCTTGGAGCCATGTATGCAGAGGATAAAAGGTATGATGTGATAATGTCTCTTGGTTGTGTGTTAAAAGATCTTTGGTAAATGAGGAGAAACAGAATTCAGCTGTTTAGAGCTTTAAAAAGGTAGTTGGCCTATGGAGTTTAATTAGTTTCAAAACCCACACACATAGAAACCAGGCGAATGCATGTGATAGAAACGCATAGAACCGTAACTGAAGCAGAAAACCATCCTCACAAGAGAACATTTCTGCTCCGTGTACACAAATGCGGTCCTGCGAGCACGGGGCTGTGAGGAGCATGAGCTTGTCTCTCCTTATGTGCTCGCAACTGCTCAGTACTCACTCACTTTGAATTGACTTATGAGACTTTGGAAGCGAGGATGGAATAGACAGTCCGCTCCTTTCATTGGTTACTCTGATAGGCCTTTTTTCATGTGAAGCACTTGGTGGATGTAATTTCTTATGTTGTAAAACACTTTGAGCTGCATTTCTTGTATGAAAAGTGTTACACAAATAAAATTATTATTATTCTTATTATATTAGCCACCATGACATTGTGGCAACGTGAAACCTGTCTATAGCACGTAACATTACAGGTGTTTAACCATGTGCTAAGACAAAAGTTAGCAGCCAACATTACAGATATTTTACATTTTAGCTGCATGTTAGTCTGTCTGTTGGCTAATGAGAGAAAATCTTGAGAAATGGACTTCAGGGTGTGTGATCTTGCACAACTGTTTTGTGAGAGACATAAATAACCAGACCAAAGTCATACATCACTTTATTCCCTCTTCCAATGTGATATGAATCACACACAGCTGACTGGTGAGTTCTGTATATTTACTGTATTAAATGCTAAACTTACATATAGTTTTCTTTATATTGCATTACATTTATACATAATCCATTATTTACATACAATTATATTTAACCTACATGAGTAATAATAAGTTATTTTTTCTAATGGGAAACCTTTTGTGCAACATGCCAAAGTACATATGATGAAAAGATTCATACATGTGTAGTTTATACATACATTTTCAAATGCTTATTTTCTCAGCATTAGTTTAGTTGATGTAGTAAAATACTATTTTCTTGCACTGTTTTCTACTGCGGACTTTGGGAAAATAGTAGATAGAGTAGACCAGACTTTGACTGCTGTACTGCTGACATTTTCAAGTTTATTTGCGATAGACTATGTTCCTCTTATATATTTACAGTTATATTTTCTCGGAATTTGGATTTTGAAATCCAAAATGTCCAATTGTAGTGTGTCTTGAAAACTTTAAAATAAAAATATACTATATGTCATTCTGATAACCAACTTTTATTAAGACTTTACTGGTTCAGTTTGCCATTTAATGCCATTTAATAGTTTTATTATTATTTATTAAAATGCTTTTCAGATACTTTAGCAATATGCTCTTGTGTCACACCACTTTTTATCTAAAAAAAGTGGAACTGTTGCATGCACGAATGAAAATGTTCTCTCTTTTTTTCTCTTTCACACAGATTTCACTCTAAAGAAATAGGGAAGAGGGCTGAAAAGGGGGAAGTGGCAAATTCTTAAAGTCATACAACTGTTTTTCTCATACTTATTCTGTCTCATTTGTCTTTCCAAAAATTTCCATTAAATTGATTTGTCTATTTTGGATGGACTATATTAATAGCATAATTTTAAGATTTAATTTGTCAAAATAATAGAGTATAACAAAAACTTCACCATGACCATTTCAAACTTCACAACACCGATCCCTGGTGGTGGAGGCAGCAATGGCAGTGGATGCCCACAAGTCAGTTTACAACTGGAGGGTACGATCATGTTACCAGTCCTCACCGTCATACTGGGGTTGCTGGGAAACATAGTTGCTCTGTGGATCTTTTGCTTTAAACTGAAGGCCTGGAACCCAAACAACCTGTTCCTCCTCAACCTGATTATCGCCGACTTCCTGGTTCTCGTGAGTCTTCCTCTCAGGATCGATGACTTTCTCAGAGGCCACTGGGTGTTTGGTGATGGCTTGTGCAGGATCAGCCTCTTCCTGATATTTTCCAACCGCTCAGCCAGCATCGCACTCATGACCGTGCTGGCAATTTACCGCTACTTTAAGGTGAGGACAGAAGTATGCACATTATATTATTGTCCACACTCTGATAAACCCGAAAATGCTGTTAAAATTTTTTCATACTGAACACTTCAGTAGGTTATTTGTATTATAGCATAATACCAAAACCCTCAACAATGTCGACTGATTGGTTTGCTGGTAGTTTTGAGGACTTTTTTAAAAAATAAGCATGAAAAACTGAATGCACCAACAAGTGATGAGTTTATCCTGTGTGATCACATGACAAGTCAAGTACATTTTATTAATATAGCCCAAAATCAGAAATCACAAATTTGCTGTACAACCTGTACATCATCTGTCCTCACTGTGAATTCAGAAAGAACACAAAGCAAATTTTGAGGCGGCAAAGTCAAAGAAAAACAATACTAAAGGTATTTTTCACCAAGTGTGCTGCAACTGATGCAAAGACATGCCTCAACAAGTTGATATTGTTTCAAGTTGTGGCAGAACTTGCCTGAGAATCATCATATTTCACAATGTTTTCTTCAGTATCAAAGTAATCTAGTGATAGTTGTATGTACATCATTGGCTACACTGCAAACAGGAACTGCTAATAGCTGTTGTAAAGGAGACTAGAGTGAAAGCAACATCAGCAGGCTGAGGTGAAACAAACACAGTAAAGAAAGGATCAACATCTGATTGACTTTATTTTAATCCATTAAAATACGCCTGGATCACCCAGCAACTGATTCTTAGGATTGGCACTAATTGTTAATTTAGACTGTGACTGTGACTCAATGAAACACTGGCCTCCAGGAAATGACAATATAACATCAGCTCACTGACAGTTTTGCTGTAATTGAGGCAAATGATCATCTCTGTCCTCTTGTTCTAGGTGGTCCATCCTCACCACCGGTTCAGCCGTATGACCAAGAGACAGGCTGTATACGTGTTAGTGTTTGTCTGGTTGTTGGTCATCATTCCTCGGGTTCCCATACTGGCTAACAACTTCATCGAGGTCCACGACCACAGAAGCCAGTGCTTATTCTTCACTTGTTCTTCATTCACCACCCTGGTCACCACACACCGCATCCTGGCGGTGCTGGAGTTCATCATCCCGCTGGCCATGCTGTTGTTCTGCTCCATCCGGATTTCCAGCTTCTTGATGAAGCGGCAGATGGGAAAACCTGAAAAGGTGCGCAAGGCGATGAGGGTGTGCAACGCCATCGTCGCCATGTTCATAGTGTGCTTCTTACCGACCACGGTGACGACCATCGGGCTGAGGGTCATCCGCTCGTATCACCCGCCGAACTGTGACACCCTCAACACTTTCATCCGGCTCACCATTGTGTCTTTGTGGCTGAACTTCCTGAACTCGGCTCTAGACCCCATCTTATACATCTTCTCCAGCTCCATGTTCAAGAAGGCGCTCTGCAGCTTGCTTCCCCGTTTCCTGCGCTGCAGTCAGGACGCAGGAGACGCTGAGATGACTGCATCCTCAACTGAAAGTCAGTCAGTCATACAGAAGGAACTGAAACCCCTGAGGGCTGACAGAGGGAATGAAGCCATGTAATAAGCTTTTCTTCCAAGACAATGACTGGATCATGCAGGACTAGTATTTTGCACTGACTTGTCTGCTTGTTTTGCATGTTTCATTAGCTTTTTTTATGCTGTTGAAGCTTTGTTGTATGTCTGTGAACTTTGTAAATACATTAGCTTTTCAGTCATTCATCATTTATTAGATCCAAACTCAGTTATGCTTGTAAATATCCTTCAAACTTCTGTGGTTAAACAAATTACAGATGGGTGTTTTAATTATTATTTATTATTTAATTAATTTATTTCTGCAGCATTCCATCAAATGGAAATATTATACTTAACAGATGTCACTCATTTCAATTGATATGTTTTCCGCGGTAATTCTGCAGAAGGAGGGTGAAATAATATATCCAGTTGCTGCAGTGCTCACCAACAACCACCAGGTGGCACATGTGAGCAGTCCAGATGCGGTTTCTTTGTCTCTCTGTAGGGTAGTCAATACAAAATGGCGACCATGCTCGGCAAGCAGACGCAATGGGGGAACAGAAAAACGCCATGAAAGTGTTTGGGAATCAGTCATAGCATTAATATGTAATATATTATATTTTATATATTACATTTTCTGCTGGGCCTGTACAGTATACTTACATGTTACACAGTTTTAATTTCAGAATGGACATTTGTGACCCCGTCTACACACTGCTTTTTGTAAGACGTCAAAAGCCAAAAAGGTTGGAAACGCTAAAATAGCACAACACCTTTCTATTGTCCTCCTTCTCATCCTGGCTCTTCTCACTTTAAGTCGCCTCCTCAGCTCAGGAGCCTCCAGTTCTGCTTCCCAGTAAAGTAGTTCCCGACGGCCTGGTTCATCTTTTATCTCAATAGTTGTTTTACCTTGATCGTTTATTCTTCATTAAATCAAATGTGAACCACAAACAATAGGCTTTACAGGGGTTTTTCCCCGCCGTTGGCTCATGATGTACAGAAAATTAGGGGCTTGTGAAACTTTGAAGCACTTTGTGGAAAAAAAAACAACAGAAGTAGTATGAAAGGGGACAGCTGTTGCTTTATTATTATAAATAGACATTACTTTGTTAGTGTACAGTTGTGAAGTAATCAGCTGAGCTTAGCAAATTGTACAACATCAATTGTTTTGGGCCATAAAGTTATTTTGGAGGACTGCGGGTGGCCTCTGTGCTGGGGTTATTGTGCAATACCAGGAAGAACGCATCGTCTCAAACTGTCAACGGAGCTTTCAGTGTGCTCATGACCTTGTGAGTTCTTCCATTCATTCTTCCAAGAAGGACCAGCAAGAACATTCTCCCCAAGGACACAAGTCCATTCTTTGCATTCTTGGATTTGAGAAAGGCCCCTGATTTGATACTATGGCAAAGCCAGAAATCCCATTCAGCCACCTCCTTTACTAAATTTTTTTTTTTTTTTTTTACAAACATTAACAACTGAACAGGAATTTTAGGGCATTTCATTATTTAAGCACACAGGCTGCGTTAGAATAACAGTTACATATTAAATATTGGCCTGTAGCCTTCAAGTAGAAAGCAAAGCAGCCCAAAAAACAGTCATTTCAAATCAGAGGAACTGTATGACATGTCATGGGCGGCTGTGGCTCAGGAGGTGGAGCGGGTCGTCCACTAACTGGAAGATCCGCAGTTCGATTCCCAGCTCCTCTGCATGTCGAAGTGTCCTTGGGCAAGATACTGAACCCCAATTTGCTCCCAATGGCTGCGCCAGCACCCTGCATGGTAGCTTGCCGCCATTGGTGTGTGAATGTGCATGTGAATGGGTGAATACGTCTTGTGGTGTAAAAGTGCTTTGAGTGGTCGAAGGACTAGAAAGGCGCAACATAAGTGCAGTCCATTTACCATGTTGTATCAAAAAATACAGCTGTGTGATTATGTGCTCTCATGTTGGTTTGCAATCCTGTAGGTATGACCAAAACTTTAAGTGTTTTAGCATTTAAACAAACTCATTCTTGCTATATTAGAATAAAAACACTGAATTATTGAGTGAGGTGTTGATACCAATGATAAATAAAAAAAACCTGGTATTAGTATTATTTTATAACTGCTGGTATTGATTTGGTATCTATGTATTGATTATTGTGACATCCCTGATTTTATCCACTTGGTAATGTGGCTTTCAAGTTGTTTAGAAGTATGCTTCCCAAACTGGGATCTGAAGACCACCAGGGATCCTTGAGAGGGCTGCAGAGATTCCCAGCAAAAGCACTAGTGGATTAATTTCACTTATATTACACTAACTTCCAGGGAATGTACCTTCTTAGAGGGGATTTTTTCAGACAGAATCCTCTCAAACACGGGTCTGTGGTCTATTTATTTTGGAGGTCCTCGACATGGAAAAGTTTGAGATCGCCTGGTTTCTCAAAATCCCAACAGTGCTTGATTTTTTTTTAGCTTCCATTTATGGCCATTGCTCACTTTTTTCTCCTCTGTGAAGTGTGAGGCAAAAAGTTATGTTATCACGTCATGTCATGTCATGTCTGAATTTTAAAATCTGAACCCATGATTTGAAAGTTTGTGTTGTTTATTAAAAGAAATTCTGAATGAAAGTTTTACAAATTTCTGCTTTGATTCTTTCATCAATTTAGTAAGTAAGTAACTAAACATAATAGTATGAATATTTATAATATTTTAGTCATTGTTCAACACAGGCCATTTCAGTAGAGGCATTAGAGAGAACTTTGTTTTACTTTTAACAGTACTTTGCAGGTGGGACATTTTACCGGCTTCATTAAGGTCTTTGATAATACGTTGGTCGCCTTCAGCCCAATGTGGCGGAGGCGTAACTCTGCTGCTGCGTTGTGATGTTGTAATGGAACCAATTAGCTTTCACTTCTTATCAATGTAAGTTTTTTGGTGTAACTACACCCCCAGGTCTGAGCCTAACTCAACCCACAGCATAATTTTAAAAAATGCTAAGAAGTGGGAAAGGCTGAGATGGGAGAGAGGTGAAGAGAGGGCAGGAGCTACTCCTCCACATGTAATAATAATGAGAAGAAGACAAACAGTGCAACAACATTTAAACAGGCCAGAAGTCATTTCGCATTTTGTCCTGTAGCTCTTTAATTCTCCATCTGTCTGTTCATGCAGTTATCAGCTGGTTTAATTCTTGTTTCAAAACATTAAATCGCAGTGTTACTGGAGCCGTTACTGAACCTGTCCGACAGCAGGCGGAGCTGCTCCAGCAGTGGACAAGTTCAGCTGACAGACAAGACAGCGATTGCAGGGCGAGATGTGAGGAAGATCTTTGTTGTTTTTGTGGCTACCAGCAGTGTTTCCTCCTGCAGATATTCGCAGATGGAGAGATTTTCTCCAGCAGGCCAGCACTGCTGTTAGCTGTTGAAGCTAAAACGGTTTTGATCAGCATATATTTGAAAATGAGTGCAGGGCTGGGGGAGATGGGTGTTAACACTCTACCATTTGTATACATTTCATGACATAGAGAACTCCCGAACGGTTGACTCTACGACAGCATTGGCCAAGCCTTTTCAGGTCTTATTTTAAACAACAGATGACAGGTTGAGCCATTTTCAACTCATGAAGTGCCGATTTTTATAAATGTGATGTCAATGTCAATATTAACACCAGCATTAGTGTGTTTCATTACAGTACAGTCATATAATTAAGTTTACTGCTCAAAAATCGGTTTAGTGTGCAGTACCTCTTTAATTAGACAGAGTAAATAAGTAATATTACGACACTTGTTCAGTTTACTTTAACATTAGCTTTTATAATGGATAAAGGTAGCATTTAACCGATAGAATGGCTTCTATCAGCTAACGTTATTAGCATGGTACCATGTTAGCCTGTACATCGACCAAAGTTAACAGCTAACACTGATGTTCATTCCTTTGGCAGATGCTTTGGTCCAATGATGATGTACAAATGAGGTACACTCCAATCACAGTCAATCAAGGAGAAGCCTCAACACTAGCAGAATTTTTTTTTATGACAGAGATCCTAAGAGGGATGGAGAGATGGAGAAAGAGCATATTAAGTGAGTAATCTTGGACGAGGTAGGTCTTTGTCTTGATTTTTTAGGACAAAGGGGAAATCTGCCTGCTGAGATAATCGAGTTCGGCACCTTGTTTCACCACCAACAGACCAAACAGAAGAGTTTGGATTGAGATTTTCTCCCTCACAGTGACAGAAGGACTAGTCGTCACTTGATCGTATGGAACAAGAAGGTGCATTAAGCTGAAGGAGCTCAGGTAGGTGGGTGTTGTGCTAGTTGGAGCTTTAGTGACTTGAACTTAATGTGAGGAGCAACAAGGAGCCAGTGGAGTCATGAAAAGTGGAGTGACATGAACTGTTTTTGGCTAGTTAAAGACCAGACATACTAACATCATTGATAGTTTTCATTTATTGACCTAAATGTCCTGTTGGTTTAAGTTAGCAGTGACCTTTGCCTTAATATGGCTAAAGTTAGGAGCTAATGTTGCAGATATTTTACATTTTAGCTGAATGTTAGTCTGTATGATGGCTGATGAGAGAAAGAGTCTTGGACTTAAGAATATCTGATCTTGCATAATTGTCTTTATGCCTGATTGACATGCAAGCATGATAAAAATCAACAACACAGGAACATCCTCCCGTGAGAAACATAAATTCACAGACCAAATTCATACATTACTGTATTCCCTCCTCCAATGTGATATGGATGACACACAGCTAACTGGTGAGTTCTGTATATTTACTGTATTAAATGCTAAACTTACATATAGTTTTCTTTAAACTGGATTACATTTATACATAATCCATTATTTATACATAATTATATTTAACTTTGTTATACATGAGTAATGATAAGTTACTTTTTCAATAGGAAACTTTTTGTGCAACATGCAAAAGTACATATGATGAAAAGATTCATACATTTTTAATTTATACATACATTTTAGAATGCTTATTTAGACTGTATGACATTTTCAAGTTTATTTGTGATAGAATATGTTTCAATTATATGTTTACAGTTATATTTACTTGGAATTTGGATTTTGAAATCCAAAATGTCCAAATGTAGAGTATCTTTAAAACTTTAAAATTCAAAATATACTAGTTGTCATTGTAATAAACAACTTTTATTAAGACTTTACCGGTCCAGTTTGACATTCAGTGTTTTGATAAAATATTTTTTTTTATTATTTATTAAAATGCTCTTCAGATACTTTAGCATTATGCTCTTGTGTCACACCGCTGACACATATTTCCCACAGAATGTCCTTTATCTGAACTGTGGAAAAGGGGAACTGTTGCATTCTAAAGAAATAAGGAGGAGGGCTGAAAAGGGGAAGAGGCAAATTCATAAAGTCATACAACTGTTTTCTTCATTCTTATTTAGTCTTATTTGTCTTTGTCAAAATTTTCCACTAAATTGATTTGTCTATTTTGGATGGACTAAAGTTAATAACATCATTTTAAGATTTAATTTGTCAAAATAAGTGAGTATAAGGAAAACTTCACCATGACCATTTTAAACTCCACGACTTCAATCTCTGGTGGTGGAGGCAGCAATGGCGATGGATGCCCACCAGTTGATGTTTCACTGGAGGCTGTGATCCTGTTATCAGTCATCGTTGCACTGGGACTGCCAGGAAACATACTTGCTCTGTGGATCTTTTGCTTTAAACTGAAGGCCTGGAACCCAAACAACCATCACAACGAGATGATGTCATTAAAGGGCCCATTTTTTATTTTTCAGTCATTTGTTACTAAAATGTTGTGAGCTATCACTTAAAATTTCAAGTCACTAAAGTTACATATTGCAACTTACCTTGTTGTTTGTGTACTTCATTACAATCCTTACGAACCTATACTAAATAGGCCTACATAAGCTAGGCATATGAAATATATTTTATCCAAAAAATGTGATACATTATTTAGTTGTGTAGTGTAGCCTAATTAATTACATGTGTGGAAATAGCCTGTGTCGTCCTTCCCAAACAATCGCAGAGGTGCACACGTGTGACCAAACTGTTGTTACCATTTCACATACAGGTGTCACTCATTTCAATGCCACGGCCACAGTGAAAGGGGTGAAATAATTTATCCAGGAGTAGCTGCAGTGCGCAACAACGACCACCAGGTGGCACACGTGAGCGGTTCAGATGCAGCGTCTGTCTGTCTCTCATCATGCTCAGCAAGTAGGCGCGACGGAGGAACAGAGAAACCCCTTGAAACTGTTTGAGAATTAGCAGCACTGTTATATTTTCTGCTGAACCTGTACAGTATACTAACACGTTACACAGTCTTAATTTCATAAAGGACATTTATATCATGATATTTAAACCAACCATCCGTCAGTACAGTTTAGACCTCAATATATGAAACATGGAAATATGTCCCCCCCAATAATTGTAATTGACTGAACATCAAATTACTCCAGAAGCCGAAAGAAAGCTAATTTGTTCTCCTCGACATTCAGAGTTAAAGCTGCTTAGTTAAATTGTTTCAGCTGCTGTGTGATGCTGCAGCCAGCTGTGGGCAACAAACAGAACATCCGTGCTGATGTTTCTGCAACATCCCGGATACATTCAGTGACACCTGAACAACATTACTGTAAGAGTACTGTCTGAGTCACATTAATAGCTGTATTTTGACATTTGAGTAGATTATATTATGCGAAATAATAGAGGAGAAGATGCAAAATACCTGAAAACTGGTTGGCGATTGTGGAGAGCTCCGTGTGTAGCACCTCTGCTAATTAAGGACATGCAAACTGAGGCTTTTGTGCTCTCTGCAATTTTTTCATTATGAACCAATCTGTGTGCTGAAATGTGGAGAAAAGCCTGAAACACTGGAAACTGCTCCGCTCACTCAATCAGACGCAAAACAAGGGCAAATTACACTCAGCGGCATCTTTTTTGAATAGGACCTTAAAACGGGGCAGATTGCAGGTGCAAATGCTGCGCAATTCACGATGCTATTTGCGGGAGCAATCCATACTTTGTGGATTTGGCCCAAAATGTGGAATGGTCACTCAGCTGCACACGAACCGGCAGTACAATGAAACGCTGTTGCATTACTTTATGCACAAACTCAATATTTGAAAATGAAAGACATCGTGTTCATTTGATATGAAAAACATTTTATTGTTATTGTAGGTAATAATAAATTATTATTCAACTATAATCAATTATTAAAGGCTAAAGGTCAGTCTGTTGTTGTCTATATATTTCGTGTTGACATTGACGGTAATGAGCCACTGGAGTGCTTAGCCTGTTAGCAGGAAAAAGTGGATGAAAATTTCAACAACAAAAAGAGAGCATAACTTTAAATTATTTTAAAAAAGACAGAAGTCATATGACAAAAAAGATGATGAAGAATCAACACATCTGTACATCAACTGTGTAAAGATTAACCACCTCTTATAATCATCCACTACATTAAAAGACAGTGTTTAAATTCAATTAAATTCATTTTCAGTTTTTGTTGACATTGTCAGAAAGGTGATAATTCTACTTATTTACATGAGGTTGTAAAGGGTGGTGGTGGTGTGCTGGAGTGTTCCTAATGTTTTGTCTACCACCTCAAGGTGGACAGAATATTTATAGACTTTGTAGAAGTATTACGGCAAAGCTGTTGTATAGGATTGCATTAGATTGCACAGGTGTTCCTAATAAAGTGCTTGGTGAGTGTATGTTTGGCTGTGAAAGCCAGTCTTGGTAGGTACAGTTAGGGGCTCAGACAAACAGACATGAAACCCCAGCAAAAGCATTTGAGGTGAGCGACACTACATCCACAGCTGTCTTCCCTGCTGTCTCACAAACTCTCTACTCTGGAAACTCTAATAAAAGAAAATGTTTTGTTAAGTTTAAAACAGATGTCTTAAATAAATTAAGTGTGAATCTGTTAACTTAAACTTTTACTACACATCCCTCCGTGCCCCTGAGTGCTGTCTTGCCAGCCTGTGACAGATGAACAAAGTAAAGGAAGCCAGTGTGGTGGTGCGAGTGAGTAGACCTGAAAAACATTGAGGCAAAATTCCCTGAAAAAGTCCCAACATATTATCTGTCTACTCCAGTAGAGCCACATATGTAATGCTAAGTTGTGCACCAGCAAAGGTTTAAAAAAGGGAACTGTAATATGACTGCTAAAACTCTTCAAGACTATTTTCACCATTACACAAATTTGTTAGTTGTGTTGTAATTTATCTGTACTTCCGCACATTGGCTTTGACATGAAACCATGACTATGAGGTTAATCTTTCCTCTTTACTTTGATGGTGTTTACATCCACAGATGAACAGTGCATTTGCTCCACTTTTCATAAACTACTTAAAACCAAGTCAGCACTTTCATTCATTCAAAACAACTTAAATGTCTGAATGATGATACCAGCTGCTAGTTTCCTCTGGCTGTTTCCAGGTTATCCTGGTACAGTCACTGGTTGAGTTTACGCATCAGCATACCAATGGAGTTCCCACACCTGTCAAATAGGACACATGACATTTATTATATTATTTACATGTCTTTACCTTGTAGTCTGCATGCACAAACACTTTGCTGGTAATGTAAACATTTGTTGGGTTAATAAAACAAAAATGCATGTCAGAACACCCCTAATCCCGACATATATGACTCACTTCTCCCATATATGTAGACATTTCACACAGCAAATAATCCAAATGATGTGCAAAAGCTGATAATAAAGGAGTAACGTTTACATACAACATCAGTTTGTTAGCTACAACAGTTTACCTACAGATCAATTAGCATTGCTAGCGTTGGTCCTCTGAAGCTAACAGTTAGCTACGGTGGTGGGCAGGTAAATAATTTAAATTGTTTGGTTGGAGAGGTTAACTCGATAAAGTCATGCACACAATAAGACAAGCTGACCACAAAAATGAAGTTGGACTCACCTGTACGTGATGTCGATGTCTGCAGCGGCTCAGTGCGTCTCCGTAACACACGCTGCGTTTACGTTGAAAATCCCTAGGTTGGTTTCGCCGCCTTCGCTTCTTCTTTTTTTAACATAATTTTGTTTCCAAGATGTGTAAAAGAAGTTATGAATTGTGCTCATTATTTAGTCTATTTGTTTATTTATTTATTGTAGTCTCTCCTTCAATTGAGCTGCGGCCAACATGCTTCAAAACGCGCGACTTCCCGTTTCAATTTTCTTTGTACAAGTTAGATAATGGAACAAGCGGGTACTTAAGCGCGCTGAATTGTATTGCACCTCTTAAGACAATGAAATCTGGTAATACCCCCAAAATTGGGGTTTTCATTATACAACGTGAACGTCTGGAGAGGAGTCATAAAAATCCATGTAGGATTATTTCATTAAATAGGGAAATCAATAAGGAACCTAACAGCGATAAATTTGTGCTGATGGACTTGGAACTGGAAAGACCATATAAAGAGCTGCTCTTTACATCAACATCTTTGTTTAGAAACAACTTTATTTCACTTCATATGCATTTCCAATCAAATGTTTTTCCTTTATTGAATGCACAGCTTACAATGAATGTAAAAAACCAAGAGAAATGTCAAAGTTCAACATTTGCAGACATGACTATTTACATTGCCAGGGGTCTAATGCTTTCATGTAGTCAATTAAAATAAGTTACGATTGCCTTAATACTATTAACATTGCATATTGCAGTGCTATTTTCAATCAACATAACCCAGGCATCCTTGAAGATAATAAATAATCATCCATCATCTGTCTCTCCTGTACTGCTGTTTGATTTGTACCATTTTAGCTCCATCTTGTGGTCAAATCAAATACAGCTACAAGAATAAGGACAGTAAATCAATTATTAGTATTCATTGATATAAATATTTAAAGGATAAGCCCCAAATTAGCAGGTGGAAAAATGAACTCAATATATTTGCAAAATCTCTTCAATGGACAGACAGAAATGACCTGAAACTTTTCTCTTTATTTAACTTGTTCATGCTGCTTGAATAAAACCCTGATTCTTAGGTATCTTACTCTAATTTCACACTTAAGTGTTGTGTTTGTCTTTTTTGTCTTTAATACTGTTCAACATGAATGTACATTTGTATGTATAATTGAAATATGCCATAAAGGTTTGCACTTGAATTTTATACAATTAAAAAAAGGTCTTTACATCAAAACATGACGATCAAAGTCAAAAACTGCTGATGACAAACTGTTAAAAATACAGCTCTGTTCTCTCTGTTCTGTTTTACTGAACAGTAAAGATGAATCAAGGTTGGAAGTTGTTACTGTAGTTACATACAGTATATTTACAACTATATTTAGCAGCAATTCTGATAACTCTAACTTTATGGAAGTACAAGAACACCCTCACACAAATAAATACTCCTAAGAAGACTACTACTCTTCATCAAGTGATATTCAGCATGTGATCAAGGCTCTGCTGTGTTCTGTGCCTTAATGACACTGTCAGTCTGATGTATTTTATGTTTTAAATGGTGATTAAGTTGCTGTTGCTGTTTTTGTGTTGTTGTTCTCTATTATTGTGATGTTGTTGGTGTTCGCTCAGTGTCTTCTCCCCCCCCACCCCTCCCACCCCCTGCCCACCCCCCCCCACCCCCCACCCCTCCCACCCCCAATTAAGGACCACAATGGAAATAAGTTTTCTAGCTTTATTGTGTTTTCTCCTTGATAACTTTGTAAGAATGTGTATAGAAGCGGACTTCTGCATGTTTCTTTTTCAAAGTATCAAATAAAGTCAATCAATCCATCAATCAATCAATCAATCAATCAATCAATCAATTAGTCAACCAAGAGGGTCCACCTGATTCAACCCAGGTGTGGATCCCAGGTCGAGCCAATCAATTACGTCACCATATAGGTCAGGCATCAAATTATTTACAGTATTTACAACATGAAAGTCAAAGCTATCAATTCCGTATCCATCACTGAAGAAAAAATACAAAAATAACCTAAAAAAATATACAATTAGTTCCCATATCTGAAAATAATATAATGTTACTCTATAAAAGATGGAAATAAGCACCTAGACATGAATTAAGTATAAAATACCCTCACACAGCAGATACAACGCTGCATCATGTTGTAATTTCAGTAAAAAAAAAATATATAGCTTGAAAATTTGCTTCAAGGAGGCTTTGGATACACACACAGTACTTGTAAGCAGATCAGTTCATTGTTGGTTTGGCTCTGCACATGAGATCTATTGACAATAAGAAAAGACTTTATCCTTTAAAGTCACAGAGGAAATAACAAAACAGCAGCACTAACAGCTCACATCCTCGTGGCTCTGCTTGACGATCACTTCTGAGGGAACATGTTCCCAGCAGTAATGGATGACAGTCCGGTTTTCTCTTCTATCCATTCGTTGTAATTGGTCACTTTGGTGTAAACACCGGGCCGAAACTCCTTTGCACAGCCGTCGCCCCAGCTTATTATTCCAAAGAGGAAGAACCTGCTGTCAACCTCGCACACCAAAGGCCCTCCTGAGTCTCCCTGAGGGAAAGTGAGGAGCAGTGTTAACAGAAATCAACAAACAGGTCTGCAGAAAGAAAGTCTGATCGCGTCCAGACATGTAAAAATACCTCGCAGGCGTCCTGGCTCCAGTCGGGACGACCGGCACAAAACATGTTATCAGTTATCATATTTTTATAATAGTTCTCTTGTCGACACACATCATTGGCAAGGGCGTTCACCTGAGCCTCTCGGAGGTACTGGGACTTATACCACAAACCTGAAAAGAAAAAAAGCTTTAAAACCAAACACATGTAAAACAAATGATAGTTTGTGGAATATTCAGTGGTGGGAAATAACTCATTACATTCCCTTAAGTACCATAATTCAGCACAATTTTGTGGTGCTTGACAAAGTGTCTCCATTTTTTATAGACTTTCTACTTTCCTTCCACTTTATTTTCTCAACGTTTATCTGATGTCTGTAGTTATTGTTTATTCTCAGATTTTACTGTCATAAGAATGAAATCATGTTTGAGCATGTATGTTAGTTCTTGATCTTTGGGAACAGTATATGTCACAAACTACTCTAATCACTTTCAGCCTTGTCTCATGGTCTTCTTCGGGGAATGGAGCTGGCTCAGGTGTCATCACGTGACCAAAGTGTGGGGCTTTGGTCATGTGATAAAAACTGCAAGATTGTCTTGGTACAAGCACTGTTCCCCATAGACTAACATGGGTTTTCATTTTCATTTGATTTTCAAAACCAGAAAGTCAGTTTTCACCTGACAGCCACCAGTCTTCATGTGCCACCTCAGGCCATGCAACCAAACACCTCATTGAATGGTGTCCAGACCCCCACTTGCCTTTTAGTCTGGAGGTCTTGGAGGACTTTGTCTAGGACTGGAGGTACTATTGTTTAGAGGCTTCCAATCTAAATCTGTTGAGGCTCAAATCTAAAATCTTGCCTGGATATGTGGTTGAAAGCTCAGAAAAGCTGGTAAGTGGATCTTTGAGCTTAAAATATTTTGTTACATATGAGTTAATGTATAAAATATGGAGAAAATTGGAGAATATTATAATTAAATATAGCAATCTTGTATAGTTTTATTGTAAGTTAAACCTTTGGGGTCATTTTTTTTTTGTTTTCAATTTATTTTTATTCACTTTCAACCAGTTATTTTTTGTTTGATTCTTCAGAGATTTTGTTCATTATTATGACACAAAGTTAATCCCATGATCAAACACCTTTGGGAAGAACTAGAACACCGACTGCCCTCACCATATCTCTCTTTCCCATATCCAGCGATCTCACAGGTGACACCAGGTTTGAGGCTCTGCTGAGGAGGCGGGAGGCAGACAGTCTTCACAAAGTTGTTCTCCTCTGCACATCTACCATGTTTGGCCTTGAGCTTCATTAAGGCTGCATGACAATAATCAAGGAATTATTTTCTTTGGTCACATTAAATCATCAATACTGAGGCATCAAAAGGCATGTTCTTACCGATGTCATTGTTGAAGTTCCCCTCACTGTTGTCAAACCCCTCGTGGATTATGATTTCTTCCACCCTGAATGTTTGCTCCATGGTCGGGTCAGTCTCATTCAGAGCATTTTTGCCCAGAGTGACAGAGAAGCGATGCTCTTTGGTGTAGGAGCTGAAAGACACATGTATAGGAACAGTCCAATTAAGCTGCTGTCATTTTCATTTCTCAGCACCTGCTGTGGTTACAGTCAATGATCTCACTTCTTACCCATCGGGGAAGCAGTGGGCGGCTGTCAGGACCCAGCAGGCGGAGATCAGACTGCCCCCGCAACGGAAAGTATTCTCCTTAGATTTGCTGCGCCAAAATATGGCAGCAACCCACGGGTGGGATTCCACAGTGGCAACTGTTCCACCCACGATCTTCATCTGTTGTCTTCTGGTGCGCTGGCCACATGTGGACTCTGCAGCTGGAGAGTGAAACAAAGTTTAAAACAGTCGAGGAAAAAACATGGAAATGCTGATGAGTTCAGTGAGGCGGTGAACTCACCTGCTTCTGGCTCACTGGGTGCAGATGAAGGTAGGGCAGGAACTACAAGATCAGAGATTTGTTTAGACTAATGAAACATCTGATTTATACTGTCTTGGAAGAGTTTAAGAAAAATGTCACTCACATGGCTCAGAGCCACAACGTGGAATATCACAATACTCCTGGACAAGCTGCTGGTCTTTCCGAACGTAACACCACGGGCGCTGTTTATAGTGTAGATTTCTGCAGTAAACACAACATCGCATGCATCAAACTACACAATATGTGGCATTAAAGACATGAATTTTATGTGTTTCTTTGAGTTGGCTATAACAACAACTTTAAAGACCCTGAGACATATTTTCTTATTCAGCTTCTGACTATGAGTGATGGAGTCCTACATGATCACAACATTTTCTGCCAAAGTTTTGGTTATTTTACATGACAGATTTCTGTACTGGGTTGAAGTAGGCAGGACTCAGTTGATGTTTGGTGTACAAACTGAATGTTCAGATTCAAATTAATAACAGCCTACCTGCAGTAGTTGTGCCTCCCAGATTTGACATCTGTAGACAAGTATTCCGTCCTGGTCTCCAAATCCCAGTCCACACATCTCCGTCCACTCTCTGACCGGGACACTTTGCCTCTGTAGTACAGTCCTACACCCTCATAGCAGCTCTTTTCTAAAAGATCAGTTGGGGTTTCTTTTAGTAAAAATATGAAAAAGATAAATGCAAAGTGGTTTGCAGTTTAGTTTTTTACAATACCTTTCTCACATTGTGTCCCCTCAAAACCATCAGCACACAGACAAAACAAGTTTTCACCAGTGAGCAAGGACGGGAAAGGGGTGCCTCCATTAAAACAGCTCCCACCTAACAAATGAAATGATACACTTTATGCTTGATACAGTGTGAAATCAAGGTAAAGCACCAGAGAGCTTTGACAAATGCAGAATCTCTTACCTGAAATTTCAAAGGAGGAGGAGTGCGAGGACGAAGACGAGGAAGACGAGGAAGACAAGGAGAAGGAGGAAGAAAAAATTCTATGCCTTCTGTTTTCCCTCAATGGTCCCTAAAAGAATTGTAAAAAGTCAGATAAATTCTCATGAAAACATATGCAACATTTCAATACAATATAAAAATCTCCGTACTGCTTCAGTTGTTGACAGGGCTGCCAGAGTGCATATTAAAACAAAAAAGTTTATCATGTTGTCTCGCCTCAGTGCACACATTAAAATCCAAACAGCATGAACGTGCTTGCAGAGAGCTGTGTGGGAGCCTCCTCGGGGTTTGCCCTGTTATGTCTTGCTGAAGAAACGTGCAGGGAGGGGGAGAGGGTGATGATTGGCCGAACCCATTTGGTGTGAAGAAATAGTGTTTGAATGGCGAGTGGATGAGTCAGAATTATTACACGGTTAACCCACATCTTCAATTTCTAGGAAGCTTTTCAATAACTTTGGTATGCTGGACCTGCAGCTGCTTTACATGGTCAATTTAACAGGAAGCAGAAAGGAGGAGATATAAATAAATCTGGATAATGGTAAATCTCTGGTAAATGAAGTGATTCCATAAAACCTGTTTAATCACTGTCTGAATGTCATGAACCTTCAGTTTAATGGTTTCCACACCCTATGACACCACACCAGTCTCACCAGTGACACCACATCAGCATCAATTGGGTAACTGATACCATGAATGTATCACCAGATTAAGAGGAAATGGTTTCAGTTGGTAATTAGTGTGTCACAAGGTAATCTATTTTTAAACCTATTTACCACAGTTTTCTCAGACACATATTAAATGTGTCATGCATGGAGCAATTCAACATCCCCCTTTACTCGGAAATGTTTTCTTCCCTTCAGTTGGACGTTGTTCTCTCCACTGTGTAGAATCTAACAATTATTTTCTTGATTAATCGATGAATCATTTTGTCTATAAAATTATGAAAAGTGAGTCAAAGGTGATGTCTTCAGATGTCTTTTTTTGTCTGACTAACAGTCCAAAACCAAAGGATTAAGTTTACTGTCATGTATGACACAGAAAAGCATCGAAATCATCACATCTGAGAGTCTGAAAACAGCTAATTTTTGGCATCTTTACTTTAAAATCGGTAACACATGTACCTACGCACATGATTTGTGACATCACAACTAGTTTGAAGCCAGTCCTGGGCTGTGTTTCATTAGTCATCCAACATGACCTTGTTGACTTCCCCTCAGCACTTGCCTTCAGGGGAATCCCCGCCGCTAAGACAGGTGTCGTTCCAATTTTCTGAAAAACTCAAGTGAACCCTGTGAGATTGACCTTACGAGGGCTGAGGGAGCGAGTGCTGCAGATTAACTACTGTGCATTGCGGTTTCTCATCATTTCCACTATGACATCTACGAGTTGCTGATTTACAGTATTTAAAACAGATGTTTGCTGTCCTCATTTTTTGGAAAGAATTTGCCTAATATACTCCTTACCATACAAAGATATGCTGTTTGGTTTTTATGACGTCTACAGTTCAGAACAAAAATAGTATTACATCATAAATCTTTTTATTATCTTAGTAAAATTTTACATTACACAAAGTACATCTTATCATAGAAAACCTTTATTTAAATTTTTATAAATGAAACGCAACAATACATACAAACTCTTCAGCACTCTACGAACTCCAAAGCCTTAAAAACTCTTAACATGTGTAATTGTCTGAACTGCTGAACCTTTTTTTTCTTTTTCTTCTTTCATTATATAATTTATTTACCCCTTAAGCCTGGGCACATAATGTCCACTGATGTTCATTTTTATGATGTTCTGCAATAAATTATATTTAAAAAAAATAAATAAATAAACAGATGTTTGTGACTGGAACAAACAAAGAGCATATCTGAGCAAACAAGATGCAAGTGTAAGTAACAATATCCAGAAAATCTGGGTAGACATGTTAAAATTCAGTTTTTGTCCTGCTATGAGATTTACTTCACTAGAATATTACAATTCCCAATTCAATTTTTATTACTATGCTGTATATATGTTGTATATAGTACAGCATATATACATACTGTATGCATTTATAAAGTTCAGCCTCTGTCTCTAACAGGCAGTCTTAGCTTCTGTCTCTTTAAGGCCTCCCTCCTGATGAGCCCACTCTGTTCTGATTGGCCAGCTTTCCGGAAGCCTGTTGAGGGCCAGCCATATCAGAACCGTGTTAAGTTACCGCCAATGCAAACCAACATCTCCTGCTTTGCTGCTACTTTAAAAAAAAAAAAAATTAAAAGCTTCTAAATGACTAAAGAAGGGGAGGCTTTTATTGTGAAGAATTTACAGGAAATGTTCCTCACTGAATTAGTAGAGCTTTGTTAGTGGCGCTAAAAACCAGTTGACACAACATATGGAGATATTTGGAGCTCTTAGTTTGCTGTCCTTATAAAGTTTTTGGTAAGTAACCCAGATGCACAGCCATTACAGAGGTACTGGGATGTAAACAACAGAATGGGTTGCATGCTGAATATTTAATTTAAGCCGATTTTAGGATGTTTAAACCATTGAAAAGTTCAGGAAAACGTGGAAGCTGCTGAAACTTACAGAGAAGGACTTAGTCAGCAGGAAAGGGCGCAATATTTTGAGAAACAAAGGTTAACAGGTCTGTACGAGCTGGCTTGATGATGATGACCCGACAATTAGTGCCTTCTATTTCCCATCCCAACATAGTAAACTACCTTGTTTTTTCACCAAGCCCATACACAGCTGAAGACCTTAAATGTTACAAAGGTTTGAAGGCCTACAACCAGATGGTGTGTGGGTGGGAGAGAGGCACAGTATCAGCACATCAATGACGTGTATTGTGAAAGCCGAGGTAGGTGATGCAATAATGTTAATAGATCAACTGATCTTTACATTTTGGAAATTTGAATATCTTCGATTTTTAGGATCACAAGTCTAATAGTCTACTAACACAAATTTTTCGGATCAAAATATTGATCTGTCATAAACATATAAACAATTAAAACCTCCCTTTTCAACCAATTTATTAAAGAAGTCAATTGATGAGAAACTAGTTTGTTATTCTTACAAGCTTATATTTGGTTGTCTTGTCTTTTATTCAGGTACCTCATTCCCAACGAATACAAGAAAAACCCCTGGGACCCTGGATAATTGCTGAAAAGTCAGGTAGGATTCTTGGACTTGGACGTGCACACATGTTGCTGCATTGTTGTTTCTGATCGAAGCAACAGTGAATTTGAGGGACTTGAAGACAGTGACACAGGAAAAAGCATGTTGGCTGTTACCTACTGCAATGTCAAAGGTGGACTACAAGGAATTATTCAATAAATCATTATTCAACGCTCTTATCACAACTGGCTCAAAGTCTGCTATTTTGTCCCTGATTGAACCTTATTCAGATCATTTTGTTCCCAAACTGACTGATGAAATCTTTCTTCTGGTGTTGACTGGATTGCAAAACGAGGAAGCAGTTCACATGGACTATAACGGTGTATTTGCAATGATGTTGAAATTTCAGTATCAGAGGAGCAAGAAAAGGCAGTTGAGGTAGCTACAGGGAATCAAGCTTCTTCTAAACTATGGTTTCAATTTCATGCCGGTTGAATTACAGCATCTAAAATGAAAATCCAAACCAACCAGCCCACAGCTTGATCAAAAGTGTATGCTATCCTGAATCATACAAATTTACATCAAAAGACAATACCTGAGGATGTACTCTTGAGAAATTTGCACGTGATATGTTTATAGATGAACATAAGAAATCTCATGAAAATGTGGACGTTTCTTTATTTTTAAGTCCAAATGCACCATTCTTGGGTGCTTCCCCAGATGGCCTTGTTTCTTGTGATTGTTGTGGTGTCAGTGTACTTGAAATTAAATGTCCATTTCGTATAAAAAGTGACAAGTTAGACAGTGTTATGGGATTTTACTTGGAGAAGGAAGACTAGTGAAGGGAAACTGACACTAAACAGAAACCAGCAGTATTTCTACTACGTGAAAACTCAGCTTGGAGCGTGCAGACTGGAATCTGCCTATTTTGTTGTTTGGACAGAGAAAAATCTGCATCTTGAGCACATTTTATTTGATCAAGAGTTCTGGGATATAATATGTCAGAAAAGCAAACACATTTTTGGCACAGCCGTTATGCTAGTTGGCAAGTCCTACACCAGGCTTTCATCTACCATGGCTAACGTGTCCCCACAACCTGGTGTATCTGCCCCCGTCGATTCAGATGGCTCTGATATTGCAGCGAGTGCCAGCAGGCAAGAAAAAACCTGGTGTTACTGTGGCCAGGTTGAGTTGTGTGACAATGCAAAATGTCATATTCAGTGGTTTCATTATTCATGTGTCAATGTTGAGGTTGTGCCAAAAGGAAAATAGTATTGTCCCAACTGCCGTAGGCTCCCTCAGTTTCTGCTAAAAAGGGTCAAGAAACATATTGAGTAAAAATTTTGCTATTTTCAGTAAACCATTGTGTATTTTCATACATTTTTATTGACATATCTTCATTAATATCTGTGATGTACAGCCTAAGTCAATCAAGGTACTTGAAGTGCTGAAGGACAAAACTTCTGACAAAACTGAGCTTTTCATTTTTGGCCCTGAAAATACTGCTAAAGGCATCATTCAGCATATTGGCCCACTTGCCCCCTATGTCAAAACTAACGCCAGGAATCTTGGCGTTATATTTGACCCTAAACTGAAATTTGAACACCATGTCAATAAATTGGTTCAATCCTGCTTTTTTCAGTTTAGGAACATTGCAAAAATCAGACCGTTACTGTCAGCCTCTGACCTGGAGCACATCATTCATGCCTTCATTTTTTCGCATCTCAATTACTGTAACTCCCTTTTCACTTGCCTTAGCCGAGCTGACCTGTCACGTCTTCAGCTTGTACAAAATGCAGCAGCGAGGCTATTAACTAGGACTGACCGCAGATCCCACATCACTCCTGTTTTATCCTCACTACATTGGCTGCCAGTGAAGTTCAGGGTTGATTTCAAGATTCTCTTAATCACTTACAAGGCCTTACACGGTTTAGCTCCTGCATATATATCTGAGCTACTAAGCCCGTATACCACCATGCGGTCACTTAGGTCTTCCAACCAAAACCTGTTGGCCGTACCACGTGCCAAACTAAAAACCAAAGGCAACTGTGCTTTTGCTGCCCTGGCACCCAGACTTTGGAACAATCTCCCCACTTCCATCAGATCAGCTGAATCTGTCAACTGTTTCAAAAAACACCTAAAAACCTTTTTTAAAATGGCTTTCTCGTAACATTTGATAAATTTAAGTGTGTGCTCTGGGTGAGATGTCTGTATGTGTTCTTGAATGTGTCTTTCATGGTTTTTGTGTCCTATTTTCTTTGTGTCCCAATGTCACTGTAAAGCACTTTGTAACCTGTGTTAACAAAGGTGCTATATAAACAAAGTTTTACTTACTTACAAGTTTCTGGACTGTGGTTGAGTAATTGGCTTGGTGTAGCCAAGAAACTTGTCCTTAAGCACTTCAGCTACTTTGTTTAAATTATGCTGAAAGATTTATTTAAAAAAATTATTTAATTTATTTCCAAATTTTCACCTTTTGAAAATGTAACTGTCATTGAGAACTGTCTCAGAATGCTATTCTGACCAGTGAAGTTGTCAAACTCATCACGTTGCAGACAAAACTATCTGTTGTTATTCAAGTGTTGTGATATTACAGTATTCTATAGTATATATTACTCTATTATAGTATCATAAATCTTTTTATTATCTTAGCAAAACTTTACATTACACAAAAGTACATTTTATAATAGCAAACCTTTATTTACATTTTCTTAAATGAAACAATACATACAAACTATTCAGCACTCTACAAACCCCAAAGCCTTAAAAACTCTTAACACTTGTCATTATATAAGTTATTTACCCCTTAGGCCTTGGCACATAATGTCTATTGGTGTTCATTATTGTTATGTTTTGAATAAACAAATTTTTTAAAAACAAACAAACAAACAAACAAAAAAAACATGTTTGTGATTGGAACAAACAGAAAGCATGTCGGAGCAAACAAGCTGCAAGTGTTGGTAACAATATCCAGAAAATCAGAGTAAATTATACTGTTTTACACAACAGCTTCACATTATAGTAATCTCAGGCCTTGAAATAGTGTTTGTTTATGATATTATGGTATTTAAGTGTCAGAAGAAGGCACAGAGCTCCTCATTAGGTCGAGACTACTGACTAACAAGTGCATTCATTTACATCCCCCGCTCACCCTCCGCTCTCAGGCCTAGATGGCTTCTGTGCGACATATGTTGTTACGTAACACCAAGGGCTGATGGGAAGTATTACTGATGAAACGCAGCCCTGGTCCAGGAAATAACTTACACAACTGTTGAATCTAGTTTTAAAAGCATAATCAGGGGCTTCAAATTAGCTTCAACTAGACACCCTGAATACATTACATCTGGTGCATTAATTTATCAGTATGTAACAATATTTATCTGTATGGTCCCGTAAATGAACCAATACAATTAAATTAAAAATAAAAGAAATTCATGGATTCTGGATTTTACCATGAAAAAAATGATGAAGTTAAAACATGATTCATATTTCCTGAAAGTACTAGACATGGGTTTGCACTTTGGCCTTTAGTGTTGTTGACCAGTTTTTATTGTACTAATTAAGGTTATTTAGGCATTTCAGTCTGAACTGTCCCACTTTAGCAAAGTAGTCTGGAAAGATGAGAACTCCAGCAACTCTTGTAGTATGAAGAACAACTTTATTAGTTGACTGACGCGTTTCGGCTTGTGGCCTTCATCAGGGTCAAAATAAAACACATTACAAACACCATTTAAATAAAGTAAGTTGGGTATGAAAAAAAGTTTTAAAAAAAAGTTTAAAAAAATTATAAAAGACAACCAATCATATACATCCAAACACATATCAGCCAATGGGACATCTACAAAGATGGGTTGGCTATATGGTCATGTGGTTTCAGGCCAATCGTTGTCCAAGAAGGGACATGGGTGACGCCATATTTGGTTTATTAACTAGAAAGGTGCAACTAGGGGTGGTACTTGGGTTTTTTGTTCATCCAAAAAGATTATATGGCATACATTAGAAACACTTTGATTGGGATAATAACAGTAACAGTAATAGTAGTAATAGTAAAGATAAAAGGCTTTATAAGGTGCTGTGTATAGAGGGAGCAGAGAGATGCATAATACAACAATATAAATTGATAAAAAAATGAAAAAGTGATAAAAAAAAAAATACATCATAATACATCATTAAAAAATTCCATCATAAAAAATATATCATAAAAAAAACAACATTAGCAAAGGCACAGAACCAGGGACACTTTAAATCTAAATGTATTTCCCCTGCTGTACTTTTAGTTTCTTTTTTACATTTAGGACAATTTATCCCCTCTCTGTATTCCACCAACTGATATTTATTTGTTTTAATGTGTTTTTAAATGTTGATTTAAACACACGTCGTTTTTGTCACATGTAAAGCTCTTTAAACTGCCTCTGTGTTTGAAAGATGCCATACAAGTTAACTTATACCATCAGCCATAAAATGCAAATAATGAAGAAAAAAACAACCGTTGAAGAGCAGCTGTTCTATATTTGTGTAAGAGAGAAAAAAAGAGGAAAAATATTGTTTTTAATTCCCTTTTTTCTTTCAATTTAAGAATTTTAAGGTCTTTTTTAATCAACAGTTTGCAGTGTAAATGTATTTTTTGACATGAAAATACATCATCTGACAAAACACAACATACAACAAAACACAACAACAATATTGAATGACAAAAATCAAAAGTATTTTTATTTTCACTGTTGTATTTGCTGAATTGGTTTGTTTTGAGTACAGCGTCTGATTAATTCACTGGATGTCACTGTTGCTCTATGAGCGGCGGAGCTCATTTATCCTGATTGTACCTGAAGTGTCACGCTGGCTGCATCTTCACCTGGGGGCTCAGGTTGGACTCATCTGAACCTCAACAGGTAAATGGAGAAAAAAAAACTATCATCAGCTACATCTCATTTTGATGCCAGCAGGTAATCTGACACCTGTACAGGTGATGTTGTGTTTAGTGTGATGATGAGGAGGATGGTGATGAAGATGAAGTACTTTCAGCCTCATTCCTGCATATGAATCATTCTAGTATTTGTCAATGAAGGCAGTACAACCAATGAATAATATGAATGAGAGCAAATATGTACATTAGGATCCCGGAAGTCGTTTAGTTTGGATCCTGCTTGTGTGATGCTGCCTTTATGGGCCGTCGGAATTATCAGACTTCATGGTCAGACAGAAAAACAGAATGAAGACAGTTTATTTAAAGGGAATAAGATGTCTAATATTTCTTTCCGATGCAGTAACATCATTTCAATCGCTACTTTAAAAAAAGCCTTTTATCAACATTAGCCCAACAATTTATTTCTCCGGTTCCAATATGTTTTTGTTTGTTGGTTTGTTTTAGTATTTCTCTTACGTTATTGTTTAATATTTTATTCTAATCAGTTTTCTGCATTTGGTGATTTTTTTTTTTTGTAATTTTTGTAATTGTTGCATATTTAATTCTATCTAATTATCTACTTTCATTTGCACGATATTTTGTTGTGTTTTCATAAAGCACTAAACTAACTTTGCTTTGAAAGGTTTTATATGAGTACATTTATCATTATTATTAAAAATAATAATAATAATAATACATATAATTCTGTGTAAACCTGTAGTATTGCTTGGGGGCTCTGTTTCACTCTTAAAATATAATTAAATATCATTAAAATATCATTACAGTATTGCATGTTTACATGTTTTTACCTCCTTGTTACATTGTTGCAGCACAAAACAACCTCATATTGTTTGGGTTATAAATTAAACACAACCACCATGTAAGAATTTGTGAAATAACAGGCTTTAAAAACTAAAGCAGTGACTATTATTTGACGCTGCGGGTGCTGCAGTTTACGAGCAGCTCCTGAATGCAGCAGGAGCGCAGAGTGGCTGTCAGCGGTGGATGAGGGAGATTATCCTCCTTTACTCGACTCACTGTTAACACGGATCCACACACACACAAACATACAGGAGGCGGTTCGTGACACAAAATGGGAAACGCAGACACCAAACTTCACTTCAGGAAAGCGGTGATTCAGCTCACAACCAAAACACAGGTCAGAAAATATATTACATATAAAGGAAAAACCCGGACGGGCAGCGCGTCGGTTGTGCGCTTGTGGTTTTAAATTGAGGCTGTAGAGATAAAGTTGGAGTGCCAGATGGTAGCCTGAACTGCAGCCTAGATGACACAAACTGGAGAGGAAAGCAAGAAAAACAACACAGTCCGTTTATAGTATCGCTTTTACAGCCATAATATTAATCGATCCTCTGAAATATTCTCATTATTTTAACATTTGTGCTGTTTAAGATGCTGAAAACACTCATTTTGTCCTGTGAGACTCTGCTATTTCTCCTTTTAATCTGTGAAATGAACCAAAAACGAGCAAAATGTTGAATTTAATGTCTAACAAACAGCAGCGATGTGTTTTCCTGGCAGGTGCATTTAAGGTGGACTAACTAGATGCAGATATGGATCTGCTGGTGCTGTTATCGCGGTTTTTCAGCGCGTGTCAGTGTTGTGCATGTTTGCAGTGTCCTACATAGACTCTTCATGTGTGAGTCACAAACATTTACCTGCAGATTTTCATATCTGACCGTCAGATCACATACTTCTAATATTGAGCTAGAACTGAAAGGATTAATCGATCAATTGAAATCAATCAACAACTACTTTGTTAATGGTCACTTAATGGCTCCAGATTTTCAGATTTTGTTAGAATTTGCTGCTTTTATTCTCTTACATTATAGTAAACTGAATATTTGGGGTTCTGGGGTATCAGAACAGGCATTTTCACATTTTTCGGGAGGTTTTATGGACCAAATGATTATTCAGTTAAATGAGAAAATAATCAGAAGTTTAATCGATACTAAAATAATGATTATAGTTGCAGCCCTGTAGTTATATTATTCAAACAAAGTATATTGGAACAACTGTAAGGAGGTTTTACAAGCTCATGTGGAGACAATAACAACAACAACAAGTAAGGCTGCGACTAACAATTATTGTCATTATTATTGATTAATCTGATTGATCATTTTGTCTGTAAAGTGTCAACAGTGGAAGTTGTCAGATATCATTTCTTACAGGTCATGTTGACATCTAAAGATATTCAGTTTACCATCATGTATGATGCAGAAAAGCTTCAAATCCTCACATTCAAGAAGCTGCAAACCACTTTTTTTTTTCAATCATTTGTGCTTAAAGTACGACTGAAACGATTATTCGATTATCAAAATAGTTGCTTAATTATTTTGCCGGCTATCGATTAATCGACTGATCATTGCAGCTCCAGCAAAGAAGCTGATTGCTGCATAATGTTAAACCATCATAATAATAATAATAATTCTTCAAAGGTCAAACCACAGAGTGCTTTCAGAAATACTCTGATCCATAAGTAAAAGTACCAACAATATACTTCAGTACAAGTTAAGAAGTATTATCAGCAAAATTTACTTCAAGTATCAACAGTAAAAGTTCTGGTTCTGCAGAAGAATGATCCGTGTGACTGATATTCTGATAAATATGACTTCATGAGGTTGTTAATTCTGATGCATCATTGTGTAAACAGCATTTTACTGCTGCAGCTTTGAACTACTTTACATACTAATTAGTTTAGTCTCCTCTCACGTGTCACATGATCAGTCGGAGGGGTCATGAGATGATTCATGTACATTATGTTTTTTCTCTTTGGGCCTAAACAGTTATTTAATTAAAACCATTTGAGAAGTTTAATTGGGCTGCATTTATGTGACACATTAATCCCAAGTGCATCACAAATAAACCAGTTCAGCATTGGGAGCAACGCGGGGGGGGGGGGGGGGGGGGGGGGGGGATCAGTGTCTCATCAGGAGGAGCCGGGAATCGAACCGCCAACCCTTCGGTTTGGTGGGAAATCCCTGTTTGACGTGGTGCCTCAACTAGACGCTGCTGTTGTTTTCTGTGAAGGGTCACAACTCAAAAAAAGTCAAGAATCACTGTTATCATGTGTTTTTTAATGTAAAATCGTAATCTATACAGTAACTTTAGCTGTCACATAAGTGTAATGGTAACATTTTGCTAGAAGAAGTCGCATAAAATAAAGAACCTCAAACTTATACTGGAGTAAATGTACACAGTTACTCCACAGGGATAAAACCAGTAACAAAAACAACATAAAGTAAAAGGAAATAAGACATAATAAATAGTAAAAATAGATCAGATTTAAATGACCTAGAAACTAATATTACACTCTTGTTTTTCATTTAACTATATTTAGCAGCTGTGTCATGAATAATTTATCGAATAGCGGCTGCAGAATCACATCGTCTTCTTCTTCTGGCCGCTGTGGACGAGACGACGTGATGGTTTTTCTCTCTCCTGGATCGTGTTAAAAACACACACAGACTGTAAACAGAGTGATGTTCGTGACGTGTGTCCCCCCCTCCTGCAGCCTGTAGAAGCCACAGACGATGCCTTCTGGGACCAGTTCTGGGCCGACACCTCCACCACCGTCCAGGACGTCTTCGCTCTGGTGCCGGCGGCCGAGATCCGAGCCGTCAGAGAGGAGTCTCCGTCCAACCTGGCGACGCTCTGCTACAAGGTAACAAAGGTTTTTACTGTTGCAGGCAACAGTCGGGGGTCAAGTGTGTCCGTCGTGGATACAGTCGGAGTCGAAGGAATGCTGCCGTTTGTTGTTCCCACACTTTGACTGTCGGTCACGTCAGCGGTTGTAAAGGTTAAAGGTCATTTGAATTAAACAGATGGAAACAGACAGAAACAAACTAAATCCAACATTCCCTGTGACGGGGAGCAGATTTGTAACAGAGATAAAGAAATGTTAAAGATCAGAGAAATTATTTCACTAAAAGCATTTTCCTTAAAGTTTCCCTAAAATAACCTGCTTTCAATAATGTGTCTCATCTCCTCCTTCTCCTCAGAATCTATGAATATGTAAATATTTCTCAGTGTTTGTTCTCTGGAAGCTCCAAGTTTCCACATCACACTTATAGAAGTATAAATACTGGACCACGATTGGCTCCAGAGTATCAGAGCTGTCAGGTCAGAGTCATAATCATCTTCATTCTTTGATCAGATCGTTACTGATTTAAATCAAAATGTTATTTTTTTTGGTCTCGGCTTCTTTCTTAAAAGACAAACTGCTTTTTTTTTTGTAGAAAAATATTTTCCTCAAAGTAAGTTCTTGAAAAAAAATGATTGCTTTTGTATCAATACTGAAACTCATATCAGTTTATATTATTTATATATGTGTTTAATCATTTAAAATCTCAGACGCAGCGCAGTGTGAACGTGTGTGTTGTAATAGAGCTTTAACTTTTATATGCTTTTATTGCCTTAATATGTTTCATATTATGTGTTTTAGTGCTTTTATTGTTTCTTATATTTTATGTTGCTTATAGCTTATCTGTTCATATTTGCAGATAATTGTTTCTTATATTTTATGTTTGTATTGTAATCAAGGCGTCCTTGAAAAGTAGAGCTCGCCCTCAGTGGCCTTCACTGTATAAATAAAGGTTTTAAATGAATATGTATATGTGTATATATTGCTGTAATAAAAGCAAATTATTTTATCACTGTTAAAAGACTTTGAAATATTTTTCCAAGAGCTGCAACGATTAGTCAGTTAACTGATTAGTGGATCGACATAAAATGAATCTGCATCAATTTTAATAGTCAATTAATTGTTTTAGCCATTTTTTAAGCAGAATGTTGTGTTTGCAGCATCTAAACTGAATAACTTTTGGGTCTGAATACGTCACCATGGACTCTTGGAAATGGGTCATTTTTCACAATTTTTTTTGACATTTTATCAACCAAATTATATATTGAGAGAATAATCATTAGATTAATCAATAATGAGAATAATCATTAGTTGCAGCCTTGATTTTTTACTGTGAGTTGTTTTTATTTCTGACCAAAGAACAACATGTGCTTCTGCATATCTCTTCAATGTTAAGTGACAACTTTGTACTTTTGGGGTTTTTTACAATAATTTTTAGATGAGTTGAGTCGGATGATGTTCACGTTCCTTCATGGGTTCAGTCATTCTTCTGCCTCTTTGGCTCATAAAACTCTTTCAACCCTCACTGGACTTCCTGAGAAATACTGAGTTTAGACAACAACGACACGAAACCTGACAAAGATCCAACTGGGATCAAATGTTGTTAAATTTGTGGTTTGGTGTCTGATGTTATTCTTTTTATCGATGCTGTTTTGCAGTAACTGTACATGTGATCTTTATATAATGATGCTCCTTCTAGAGAGGAGGGCTTCCCATTTTCAATTAAGGAATCTTATCACAGAATCTTATAAGTCTGTGAAATTAAAATGTTTGTTTTTATGACCCTGTGAAGACTTTAAAAGCATCGCTGCTGTCTCATAAACATGTCTTATTTAAATCCCAGGCGGTGGAGAGGCTGGTGCAGGGAGCCGAGTCCGGCTGCCCCTCAGAGAAAGAGCGTCAGATCATCCTGAACTGCACCCGGCTGCTCACCCGCATCCTGCCCTACATCTTCGAGGACGCCGACTGGAGAGGCTTCTTCTGGTCCACCGTCCCCGGAGCCGGCAGAGCTGGGGTACGAGTCTGATACAAAGTCCCTTCACATATATATATATATATATATATATATATATATATATATATATATATAACCTCCTGCACTCTCTGGTGTGTCACTTCCTGTTTAACACTTTCTCTCTCTGCCTCCATGATTTCTTCTTCCTTCTGCTCAGAGAACATGAGCAGTGTGAAGTCTTCAGGCTGTGAGCTGCATTAATTATTTCACATTAAAGCTGCTGAGAGAGTATCTGATGTTGTTATCTGCTTCAGTTCTGACTGGACTGTAAGGAATGCATGGAGGAAGCAATAGCAATGTGTGTGTGTGTGTGTACATAACCTGTATTAGTTGTGTTTATGTCCTGAGTCTCTTCTTCAGGCTTATTATCTAAATTACTGTTTTAATTCCTTAATTTACTGGAAGTCGAATTTACTGACAGAAATATTTTCTGTTTGATGTGAAAACAACATGGAAACAGTCTTTACTATCTATTGGGTGACTGTGATATTTGCCAAAAAAAAACAATACTAATGGAGATTTTTACTAAGCTTGTGGCAAATTACGGTTACTTTTGCGTCACCGCAGTTTTTAAATTTTCACGGCACCACTGACTACGAGTCTCTGATCTGATTTGCGCCGCTGAGTCACAGCTGATGTCGGAGCTGGTTCGGCATGTGTCGTGCACGTCTGGAAAGAAACGAAGCGCAGACAGAAGTGTTGTCAGCTGTTGGACTTGGAATACTGCAGGCGTGTTTTCATCCCACAGGAGACACGCCGTACGTGAGGAAATATGAGCTCGGTGTCCGGATGTTGTCGGCTCAGTGAGAAGATGAGTGATTGAGTGAGTTATGAGGAATCAGTGGGAGACTTTTGGTAACACTGCAGTAAGTAGGAGGGTCAGACTCTTTGCGGGATACTTACTAAGGGTTTGTTTTCAGGAGCTGAACAGCTGAACTGTGTTTCTCCTCGTACACTAAAGGGCCAGTTTGAGGTTTTTACGGTGCTAAAATGGAAGAAAAGTCAGAGGTCACCAAATTCATTAGGACATTAAATGTCTGAACAACGTTTCATGTCAATCCAACCGATAGTTGTCGAGATATTTCAGTCTGGACCAAAGTGTTCGTCCGTCCTTACAGCCACGCTGCTTCTGTGGCTGAAGATCCATAACTCAAAGTCCACTGACTAGCCTTTTTCTGGAGCTTTCAGTTACACCTCTGTTCTTCTGACAGCAAAATCAAAGTAATAATTTGGTCTAGACGTCTGTTTGGGACATTATTTCTTGAAAGAGATATTTCTGATTTTTTTCTTTATTTTATTCAATGTTTCGACGCTTTTAGCACCAGAAATGAAAGGCATCCTGTGGACTTTTTGTAGTAGCGCTGTGGAGCAAAGTTCTTGTTCCTGTTTAGTTTGTATGTTGTATCTTGTGTTTGCACATGAAGAGGCACAAGTACTCGCAGTGTTTTAAACATTCCTGGAGTTTTATGCTGTTCCACAGCTGGTGGCGATGACACGCTAAGGAATGTAGCAAAAGGCAGGAAAGAAGAAAAGTGCAACCTAGTAAAAATGTAAACAATGCAGGTTTGTAAATATTAAAAAAAAAAAGCAAAATGCAAATGTTTTATGAAAAAAGAAATTCCTTTAAAACATTTTTTTGCTCTCAAGGATACAAACGGAAAAACTAACTGGTACATAACTGGTGCTGCCGTGTGTTGGAGACATCAGACGGAGGAATCTTATCCATCCGCAGACAGTTTGCAGAGTTTAATCTGTCAGCAGCCTCTCAGCTCTCCACACATCTGAGGGTTTGAGGCTCTTTTATACTCGGAGCTCTAATAATCTACACCGGTTAGAAGTGACGGTGCTGTCTGATTTCCAGAGCAGGGTCTGCAGTGTAAGATGAGACCGTCGCTGCTCTCGAGGTCACTGTCCAAAGCCAAACCTCCTCCTCCCTCCTCCTCCTCCTCCTCCTCCTCCCTCCATCCTGACGGCAGCTGGTTCTCTGGTTACCTGGTCGGCAGGGGACCTCGGTCCAAACACTGCCCATATTGTAACCCCCCACCCCCCACCCACCACCCAACCCCCCTCCTCCCGGCCAGTGGTTGAATTAAGGAGGGATTGAATGTCCCTTAATTAAAGTGTGAGACTGAGGTAAAACGCAGAGCTGCAGCAGTTGGAACAGGCTGATGAATTGTTTGTAGTCAAATGAAATCAGTTTGTGGCTCTGCTGGGAAACACGTTATTGACTCACTTGTGAATAATTTATGACATTTTCGTATGTTTACAGTGAGATCTGAGCTATTCTTTACTGACAGTGGACAAAATAACATAAACCAGGGCTGCAACTGATGATTGTTTTGTTTTCAGTTTGTTTATTTTGTTCGATTAACTGATTTTGATCCATAAAATGTCATAAAATGGTGAAAAATGTAGAGCTGCAACGATTAATGGACTGACAGAAAATTAATGATCAACTATTTTGTAAACTGATTAATCATTTCAGTCATTTTTTTAAGAGAAAATATAAAAACTCCCTGCTTTCGGCTTCTTAAATGTTGATATTTTCTGGTTTCTTTAGTCTTTTATGATAGTAAACTGAATATCTTTGGGTTGTGGACAAATCAAGACATATTAGGTTGCATTTTGGACTTTAGGAAACAGTGATCAACATTTTTCACCATTTTCTGACATTTTATGGACCAAACAACTGCTTGATTAAACGATTGTTAGTTGCAGCTCTAGAAAAATGTCTGCTGGGTCTGCTGCAAAGCCCGAGGTGACGACCTCAAATGTCTTGTTTTGTCCCGACCAAAAGTTCACAACCCAAAGATATTCAGTTTACTGTCATCGAAGACTGAAGAAGAAGAAGCTTGGAATCAGAGATGGATCCATGTGATGCTCCACAAATCTCACAATCCCCACATGTTTAATTCATATCACTCAGTTCTGTAATGTTAAACCCATAAAGGTGACGTCTCTTAACTTCTCCGTTTATCCTCCAGCATTTGGACGAAGATGGTGATGATGAAGAAGCGCGGCCTCTGGCTGAATCTCTGTTGCTGGCCATCGCTGATCTGCTCTTCTGTCCAGATTTCACTGTTCAGAGCCACAAAAAGGGCAGTCAGGTGAGTCCTCTACTTCTGCATTACACTGTGATTCATATGTGGCAGACGTTCAAGTCTGGTCTGCACCTGCCAAACACCTGGAGTCAAACACCTGCTGATACTCGGTGCAGCGGTGAGAGATGATATTTCTGCAGAACATCTGGTGTTGCTTTAAGGAAAAGTTTTGGTAAATATGTTTGCCTTCTTTCTGAGGGTGAGATGAGAATATCAATATCAAGGACATGTTTGTGCCTTAAACGAGACTGGTGATTATCTATATTTGACTTATAGTCAACAAATCTCATGTTTGAAGCCAAACCAATAAGCATTGTGTGTTTATCTATTAAAACTATCAAAAAACGTGCCAATGAGCCACACCATTAAGTGTAGAGCTGTAGTCAGGACGTTGTTAGCCTAGCTTAGCATAAACACTGGAAACAGTGGGAAACAGCTAGCCTGGCTCTGTCCAAAGCTCAAAAATATCTACTAACGCTCAGTAATTAACATGGGTCCATGTACATTTTAACTCTTATTTCAACATGTGGTGCAGTGTTAGTGGCCCCATTCACACAAGTTTATAATCTGGTTTACTGGTTTTCAGTCAGAGTGAGGGAAATCAGGTTGTATTTGGGTTTCTGAGTCCGCTTCACAGGATGAAAGAACACTCTTTCTCAGCGGAAAACAGTATTTCTATCACAGCTACACGTAAAAATCTAATAATCCAGTTGACAGAAACAGAAAATAGTGTGATTCTTGTTCTAAAATCGAATAGTTAAAACATGGACCAACATGTTGTGTCTTGTTTATTTAACCTGAGACAAATGAAATGAACTAACAGTTTATGGATTTTAAGGGGAGTTTTGCACTGGAACTATTTCTTCTCTACATCAGTTGCGCTCAGTGAAGTTGTCTGTTTGGTATCAATGTTTCTGAAAGAAAAAAAGAAAACCTGTGCTCCCACACTAAAGCCAGAGATGCAGCAGATGGATAAACTATCCCCAACACCTAACAGCCCTGAAACCACAAATCGTTGTATTTACATTTCTTTTTCATTTACAGATAAAAAAAAAACAAGATATATAGTTTTGGAGGTGTTGGTAGGCGTATATTTTAATTTTGGACAGAGTTAGCTAGCTAACGGTTTCCCCCTGCCTCCAGTCTTTATGCTAAGCTAGGCTAACCACGTCCAGCTCTGTTCTTAGACATGATATTAGTGTTGCAGTTTGGTTACGTTTTATTTAATTGGACGGGTAAAAAAAATGTTTTGGGGAATGTGGTGATAATTTGGGCTACTTTTTGTGCCATTTGGGTGGTTTTCAAAGATGAAATGTTAAGCTATACACCGATAAATCGGGTCCTCTTCTCATCTGAGTAGATTGAGATTAGCAGTGACTGAGTTCAACTCGACACACAATAACTGATGACCATTAAAACCAAATGTCAGTTCAGTTTATTACGTTTTTTTTATTATTTCAGTTATTATTCTGTTTTAGTTCTGTGATAAAACATCTGTAACATCTGTTCATGTGAGTGAAAACATTGAATGCAACATTATCTAAAAGACTTTTATCTTGTGATTTCCGTTTTTTAAATGTTTCATTATTATACCTGCAGGTTTTGAGTTTGTCTAATTAATCTCCTTAAACAGTGGGACTACATTTTAAATCCCATCTGGCAACACAGCGTGAGATCGATCTTCTCATCTCTCTCTCAGTATTTCCCAAAATGTCTCTCTCTACATTAGAAGGAAATAGAGCTTGACTCAACTTGGTGTTTACTTTGTTTTCGCCCTGAAGCTACAACAGTGTCAATACCGTTGTACTGATATTAAAGAGGCTGGTCCCTGCTGTTTAGCCCCGTGGCAGTGCCTGTTAGTGCTGTTATCTCCTTCACACAACCTTCTCAGGCAGTAGCTCGAGTTAATGAGTTACTCTCCATGAGACAGAGGGAGGGAGGAGTGGCCGTGTTTGTTAACTGGGCTGAGAAGAAAGGGTGGACGCTTCTTAAACGCACTGAGCAAACACCTGTGGTGCCGAGGAACGCGAGAGGAGAGAGAAAATGTCTTAAACCCCCCCCCCCCCCCCCCCCCCGTGTTCAGACCACTTCTCACACCTCACAACCACCCCGAGGACATGTCACAGTCAGCGGAGCATGGATGAAACTGTGCGGCAGAAGGTGTAAAATGACCGGCGGCTGTTGTTTGTGAGCCGTGAAGCTTGAACACATAAAAACATGTTACTGGAAGGAAGCAGGGGAATATTCTGGGTGTCACTTGAATTTTTGAGCTTTCACTTTCCAAAAAGCTTTACTTTGATGATTTGGAGGATAAATAACATCTAGAAGACCTCTCAGATCGTCTGGGACAGGTCTGCTTTCTGTCCCCAGAGACAGAACTAAACATGGAGAAGCAGCGTTCAGTTTTTATGCTCCACATATCTGAACAAACTCCCAGAAAACTGCAGGTCTGCTGCAACTCTCAGCTCTTTTGAACTGAGACTTTTCGGTTTGTCGCCGCCTTTTATTTAAGTAAATTTTGGGCTTCTTATTCATATCTCACACTGCTGTATAACTTTTATTCTCCTCTTTTTTTTATCTTATTCTATTTTAGCTTATTGTTATTTTCTATCTAACTCTTTTTAATTGTTTTCAAATGTGTCTTTATAACGTCTTGTGTTTCTTTTACATTTTGTCTTGATGTACTTCAAATGGCCTTGTTGAAAAGTGCTATACAAATAAACCTCCCTAGCCTAAGTGAAAGGGTCAGTTCACTCAAATTACACTTACCTCTAGAGAGTTCTTATGAATCTACAAAGGGACTATTTTTTTTTTGATAGAAAGTAGCTCCAATGAAAACAGTTGTCCAAAGTAACCACAGCATTCTTTGTTTACAGAAATATAAGTTTTTTGGCAAATTTTTTAAAATGTATTTTTCAACAAGAACAACATCAACAAACAAAACATCCCAAACCTCAGACTCACTGTATCAAAGGGTCAACACTGTCGTGGTAATTTGATTAAAGGCGCCTTTACACTGTGTGATTTTGGGCTTTCTGAAACGAAAAGGAGACATGGTGAAATCTTTGGTCATCTGTCCAAAACAGTGCTGCACGATCTCACTGTGAGACTCGTCCACTGACGAACTCCAATGATTCGGAGTTTTGAGGAACAAAGACAGCTTGAGGGAAAAATTCTGACATTCTGACCCACGACTACAAAATAACCAGAATATGACATCAATTCATTTAGCAAAGCAACACTTTGTCTAAGTGCAGCCTCACAGAGCTGCTAGCAAGGCTGTAGACTCTTAGTTTTGTTTGTGCTGTGGGTGAAACAACCCTTTAAAAGGCTAAATTTTCTTAAAAAGTGAACATTCAATGACTATATTATTCAACATGTCATTATGACCTGCTTCACATTGAAATATGCTTTTGAAACACCAGTTATATGTAACATAGATGATAAATTTAGCCCAGTTTCCACCTGTTTTAACCTACAGTAGAGCAGTGGTTCCCAACCTGGGGGCCTGGACTTTCAAAGGGACCTCAAGATAAAACTGATGGGCTATGACATTATCAAAGGGATAAAAAATTTTGAAAAACACGTTGAAAATCACCACACTAGACGTCTCTGGACCTGCTAAACACCACGTCAGGTCTCTCTGGGCTCAGTTAATCATCAGTGGATTTCTGTATGCATGGCATTGTGCCCTTTGCTGTCAGTTTACTCTTGAAGAACAATGGCAGCACCTTGTCAGGTCTATTCATAAAGCTGTAGTTATCAGTGCGGAGGTGTCACACACAGGTTTTGTCAGCCGAGTACTCGACTTAGTCCACTTGTTGAATCACATGGTGGAAGTAGGTGTTAACACAGTCCTGCTGCTCTGTTTAGACATTTGTGAAACAAAACAGCAGAAAAATATGAATGTTTTTGAATGCTGGTCATGTTTTACAGGATAAATGAATGTGTCTCCAGTTGCTATGTATATATGGAGAGTTTATTTACTTCTGCAGACTGTTAAATATCAGAGTTCATACATTTTATACAAAGTGTTTTAATACTGTAACTATAAGGATTTTTGATGTTTTATACTTTTGTTTCTATTTACACTAATGGGAATGACAGCATGACGCACAACTGATTTATTGTGATGCATTTGTAACCATCAAGCACCTATGTGTGCAGGAATTGGGGACATTTTAGATGGTTAAGTCTGTTTTTTCTGCTGCAGGATTCAGCGGAGGACATTCAGATCATAGACAGCTGTGAGTACATCTGGGAGGCCGGAGTGGGCTTCGCTCAGTCGCCTCCTCTGAACTACGTCCATGACTTGAACAGGTGAGGCTGCAGCATCAGAGGAAGTGGAAAACTGACTCTGCTTTTCTTTGTTACCACCGCCAAGAATTCCATGTTTTCAGCTCCGTTTAGCTCTTTTTGTGTTAGCTGGTATCGTAGAAATGTAATTTCAGTCTAAATGATTAATGTCTCTATCAATTAATCTGCTGATAATTTTCTCGATTAATCGATTTTTTTCCATAAAATGTCAGAAAATAGTGAAACATGTGAGTTACAGTTTCCCAGAGTCAAAAGTGACGTCTTCACATGTCTTGTTTTGTCTGATCAGCAGTTCAGAAACCAAAAATATTCATTTAGGAAAAGCTTTAAGTTAAAAACAGCAGAATTTTGCATTTTTGCTTAAAAAGAAATCACTGAAACTACTTTTCAATTATGAAAATAATTGTAGATTAATTTTCTGACAATCAACTAATTGTTGCAGCTCTAAACTGGTTGAAGGTTTATTCTAAATATCGCCATCTTGTGGCTATTTTATAGTATGTTTTGGATCATCTGAACCAAATTGTCAAGTTTTGAATATATTTTGTATTTTGCAAATAATATTCCACCTAATTTGGTACAAAACACATTTTGATGAGTCTGAAAAACATTTTTATTAACTTTTTTTTTAGTATTCCACACAGTTTTCTCAAAACTTTTTCCTTATTTACCTTTATTTCCTAGTTGATATAAACTGCTGTAACTCTTGATCGCAGGCAAATTAACATGTCTATCAACTCTTGAGTGATCTTGCATAATGTGATTTAAAAATTCACTCACAGGAACAACTGCAACATTATTACAACATATTTAAATGGCCATAACTGACTCAGTTCATCCTCATATTTCCATATAAGATTACAAACTGCCACCATTACCCAATCAGAATGATTGTCTGTCACCGTGTATTTTATTGTGCGTCCAGTTCCAGATGTGGATAAACATTTCTAAAACATTTTCAAGGTTAATATTGAAAATATAATATAAAATAAAATTTATTTAGTATAAAATTTAGAGGAATGTGTAGCCTTGATTTACTGTGATTAAGATTTATTTTATTTTTCTTATTTATAAGTGTGTTTTTATTGTAAATATCTATGATGCAGCTTTTTCTTTAATCCAAGACAACTGTCTCTTATAGGAGACGACAAAAGTTATCTTAGTAATAAAACAAAGATGTGAACCTATAACGTTTTAGTTACATCAGTTCATCTTGTGTACTTGTTTTATTTTTCAGGACGGAGCTGCTGAAGTTGCTGCTCACCTGTTTCTCTGAGGCCATGTACCTTCCTCCCTCGTCTGAAAGTAAAACCCTCAATCCCTGGGTCGCCTTCTTCTGCTCCACAGAAAACCGGTAACACAAACACACACATCTATCACTGTCTGCTGTGCATTAACTTTCACCCCATAGAAGAAGAAGAGCCCTTCACTGCAGCCATCTGATCACATGCAGCTCTGACAGCACACCATGCGTGACCAGATATACAGCAGCCAGACAGCGCTGACTGACCTCCACCTGTCTTTCACTGCTTCCACCCAGACATGCCCTGCCTCTGTTTACCTCCCTGCTCAACGTGGTGTGTGCCTACGACCCAGTCGGTTACGGCTTCCCGTACAACCACCTGCTGTTCTATGACCATCGGGAGCAGCTGGTGGAGCAGGCGGTCCAGATCCTTATCGTCACCCTGGAGCATGAAACTAAGTCGGCCGCCAGCGCCGCCCTCCAGGCCCTGGACGCCTCCACGTCCCCCGCGGCTGTGGAGGAGCAGGAGGTAAAAGGGAAATGAATGGATGATCGATCTCTTTATAATAAAAACACTGATTCAGAATTTAAAATTATCTCTCGTCTTTTTCAGTCAGCTGGACCTGATAACCTGTTTGTGAATTATCTCTCCAGGATACACAGAGAAGAGGTACTGTGAGATATAACAAGCTGTTTAGTATCGAAAAGGATGAATCTAAACAATCCTCAAGTGCAGGCGAGATGATGTAAATAGTTATAAAATTACCCAAACAAGCAAATCTTTGGGCTACAAATGAACAATACTGCCTCATAATGATGTTTGGAGAAGGTTGAACACATTTCAGACACATACTATACATATCTACCCATCAAAAATTCAAATTCCCTCATTTTATGGTTGTTAGTGCTTGTAAATATATTTATCATTAGCTCCAAAGAGATTATCTGTATCTTGAAATACTGAAAAGCACATTTTAGCCTTTTTTGGAGACATTTGGTACACAAAAGGACGCCTAGTTACACTGCTTACTAATTGCCCTACAAAACATTAGTACTTTTACATATCAAGCTGAAATTTGGTACACTTGTAGACAGGAAGTGTAGGAACCAAGAATTGTACAATTTTCACAAGTTTTCTAAATCATATTTTAGTAGGTTCACAGAAAATGAAAAAAAAAATCAAGTGAATTTTATTTTTTTCACAACAATGTGTATTCAATGTCCTATATTTTCATTGACATTAATGCATTCAGTAATTTATGTTTATACATTTAATGGTGCAAGTGTCTTCTTTAATTTAAGCCATTAACCACAGTTATGTGATGTTTACATGAGAAGTTATTAAGCATTAGATACAGGTATGTAAAATCAGGCAGAAATAGGGCCAAAACTGCCTCTGCACAGAGGGGTAAAGTGTGTGTTTTCTGTGTTTCAGGACTTAAACTTCATCCTGAAAGGTCTGGCTCGACTGCTTAATAATCCTCTGGTCCAGACTTACCTGCCTCGATCCACCAAGAGGATCCAGTTCTACCAGGAGCTGCTGATCCTTTTCTGGAAGTTCTGTGACTTCAACAAGGTGTGGAGCTCGATTTTCTGTTAATCATTTTGCAGCTACAAGACAGTCACATTTGTAAGTGACTCATACTGGAAAAAAACAGTGTAGTCTAATCAAAGGTAGTGGGTATTCCTGTATTTTGAAATGGAAAGCAAGAATTTTCCAGTGTGATGCCTTTTTTTGCCCGACCAACAGTCCAAAACATCACATTTGAGAGGCTGGAACCAGAGAATGTATCTGCAGGGCTTGAAAAGTCTAAAAAAAACATTCAGTCTTCTCAAAAAAGACCTCAAGAGGCTTATAAAAAAAATCTTTTTCTATATTTTTTCTTGCTGGTCGTACACAGTTATGTTAGTTCTGTAATGTTATCTGATTGCGAGCTGAGACGTTTTACACCCTGACTTACAGTATGTTCGTGTGTTTTAGAAATTCCTGTTCTTCGTACTGAAGAGCAGTGATGTGTTGGACATGCTGGTTCCAATCCTCTTCTACCTGAACGATGCCAGAGCAGATCAGTGTGAGTCATACTCTCTGCCTTATGTGTGAGAAAGATTAAATATATTGCAGTATAATTAGTGCTTAATTTGCATGGGTCGTAATCTCACTGCACTGAAAAATCCGTCTTTGTTGTTTGTGTGCATCTGTAGCTCGTGTGGGTCTCATGCACATCGGCGTCTTCATCCTCCTGCTGTTGAGCGGTGAGAGGAACTTCGGCGTTCGTCTGAACAAGCCGTACACTCTCCGTGTCCCCATGGACATCCCCGTCTTCACAGGAACCCACGCTGACCTGCTCATTGTGGTAAGACGTTAGGTGGTGAAACAGGAGACAACTCTCGATAAAAGCAGTATAATATTGATAATCATCCTTTCACAACATGGTGTGTGATTGGTAAATTACAGTTCACTTTTCAGTTGGAGTATAAATAAAGGAGGTATCTTCCAAAGATATCTACTGCTTTATTAAGTATTTCCATGTGATGCTACTTTCTACATTTCAGAGGGAAATATTGTACTTTCTACTCCACTACATTTATTTGACAGCTTTAGTTACTTTTCAGATGAAGATTTGACACAATGGATAATATAACAAGCTTTTAAAATACAACACATTGTTAAAGATGAAACCAGTGGTTTCCAACCTTTTTGGCTTTTGACGTCTTACAAAAAGCAGTGTGTAGTCGGGGTCACATTTCACATGTCTATGAGTTGTTAACAGCTCCACCAAATAGTGATTTTTCCCTCTAAACTTCTCACATGCTTTCATTTCAATAAATGTTCAAATGATCCAATATTTCAGCAAAAATCAAAGATTAGAGAAAAAGTCCAAAAACTGAAAACAGATTTGTGTATCAGAACTTTGTTTTTTCTTCTTTCCTCTCCCATTAATCATCTCACGACCCCTCAGATTTATCTGCTGACCCTTTGGAGGGGCCCGACCCCTAGGTTGGGAACCACTGGACTAAACTAGCTAACTGTATATAAAGTAGTGTAAACTAGCTCCACCTCCAGCAGCTACAACAGTAACATGCTGCTCTAACACTGATGCTTCACTATTAATAATCTAATGATGTCATATATAATAATATATCAGTCAGAGGGACCAAACCACTACTTTTACTGCAATACTTTAACTACATCAAGCTCATAATACTTATGTACTTTTACTGTAGTAGGATTCTGCATGCAGGACTTTTACTTGTAATGGAGTATTAGTAAGTAAAGGATCTGTTTTGTTGCACACTTGGTTGTTGGGGAGGTTTGTTGTTAGTTCCCCCCGGGAACTAAGAACGGGGGTTGAAGAGGCATTGATGATGATGCAGTCCAGCCAATTGCATCACAAATCTCAGGGTGCTGGGCTCTGCCTGTTACTCATCCTCCCATTTTCCCAGGGTAATAATTTACTGTTAAGCTTTGCGCCAAGAGAGTTCGAGGGAGGACTAGCACCTGTAGATTCATTATCCGCTACACAGCCCTCCTGTTTATTGGTAGTCTTGTTGGTACTAATTAGCCGTGTGTTAGCATGCTCTTGTCCACTGTTTTGAGTCCATGGTAGAGTGGTGTCGTTCCCACACAGTCCATTCACTTTAACATTCACTTCTAACTGGTGAATTTTGGTTTCCAGCACTGCAATCTTCTGTAGAAGTTTGTGGTGGTCGTCCGTGGGAAAAGGGAGGCATCTTGCTGCTAATAAGAACCAAGTTTCTGGTCACTGCAGTACTGTGTGTACTGTGTGCTGTTGGTAGGCCATGCTCACGTTGTACTGAGGAGGTCACAAAAATGTTGAAATATGGAAATAACCCACTATATCTACAGAAAATTACAGTCCCAGTCTCTCTGCCAGCCAGTATGGACTGGATATGGACAATTTAGACTGCTGAAAAATCTTTTTTAAAGACTGCATCTGAAAGCAAACAGTCCTTCATTTTCTGCTTGAGTTTGGCAAAAATATTGACTTTTATTGGAATCGTATTGTGATTTAATAATACTGTATTATTATTTCACAAATTATGTTACAAGGGATCTCAGAATATCAAAGCCATCCATCTATCCAACTTTTTTTCTAGTTTGTAGTGATATCTAATGTCAGAGAATACTTAAGTCTTTCAGAAAAACCTTAAAAATATGATGTTATTGTATTTTCTGATATTCTGTGAATGAATACACATCAGCACTTTGTCAAAATAATTCTCTTTACTTCCTCATGTTTAGATCTTCCACAAAATCATCACCAGTGGGCACCAGCGCCTCCAGCCTCTTTTTGATTGCCTGCTCACAGTAATAGTGAACAGTGAGTATTGAAGCTGAAATGTCGCTCCCTGGTGGCTGAATAGGAGAACTGCTGATTTGTGCCTGTGTTTTGACTTTCTTGTGTGTCATCACCCTCCTCAGTATCACCGTACCTGAAGAGCCTGTCCATGGTGGCAGCCAACAAGATGCTGCACCTCCTGGAGGCCTTCTCCACCCCCTGGTTCCTCTTCTCCTCCCCCCAGAACCACCACCTGGTCTTCTTCCTGCTGGAGGTCTTCAACAACATCATCCAGTATCAGTTTGATGGTGAGAACACAGATGTGAACTCAGTTATATAAACACTGCAGAGTTAAAGTAAAGTTAACAGACAACGGATCGCTACCAATTGCAAAATCTCCCTCACAGGTAACTGCAACCTGGTGTACGCCATCATCCGTAAGCGTACTGTTTTCCACCAGTTAGCGAACCTGCCGTCTGACACGGCAGCTATTCAGAAGGCCCTGCAGAAGAAGAAAAAGTCTGGGATTTCCAGGACCAACTCTATAGAGACAGTGTCCATGGAGGGCTCCAGACCAGCTGTACCAGCTGAGCCCGGCACGCTCAAAACCAGCTTAGAGGCCACCCCAGGTATGATGTTAGATTAGTCCAGTCACCAAAGGGTTCATTATGATTGTGTAAGAACTGTTGAGTAACTTTGCAGGAAACTTTGTTATTACATAAATATCTGATCAATTAAAGAAATACTCCACTGATAAATCTTATAAATATTCATCTGCTGTGGACGTGAAAGTTTTTAAGCACAAAGAGTTTGTCTGCATTAATTGATTTTTTTTGGCCACTTGGGGGCAGTACAACAAGCTGTAAACACAACAGACATTTTATCACCTTATAAACATGAAATCTGCCAACGCAAACAACAAAAAGTTGCTTATTTACACATCCATCAGACACACAGCAACATTATCATTCATCTGGAGTCAAGTTTCTAGTGACCTGACGTTGTAAGTTCAATATTTGCTCTCTAAATGCTCCACTATGTTCACCTGCTAGTATCTTTGTCTGTCTGCTATTTATGATTTGTTCAAAAACAGCTGCTTAAAACAACACTGATGAGAGCAGTGAGAATGAAGCAAAGCAGTACATTTGCAGACAGTTGATCATTTTTTGGGTGGCCACAATTTAAGGCTGCAACTATTATGTTTTTATTATGAATTAATCTGCTGCTTATTTCCTTGATTAACTTTTTTATCTACAAAATGCCAGAAAATTATGAAAAATCCCAGTTTATAATTTCCCACAGCTCAAGGTGATGTCCTCAGATGTTCAACCAACAGTTAAAAATCCAAATATCTTCAGTTTATTAACATGTATGGCAAAGAAAAGAATCAAATTCTGACTTCTGAGAAAGCTTAAAACAGCAAACATTGCTTAAGAACGACTAAAACGATTATTCTAACATCTAAATAGTTGCTGAATTTTTTTGTTTATCCACTAATCGTTGCAGCTCCAGAGCATTTTTTCCCTTTTACTACACTGTATAAAATAAATATATTGATTAGAGCAGCTCTCTTTTTCCTTTGCATACATATCTGTTTGTACATCTGAACACCATCCAGCTTCTTCGCTCTGAAACATTTGTTTTGTGCTTCTTTGTGTAACAGCAGCTGTTGTCAACTTAGATTCACAACGATTATGATGAATTCAAATGGGATAAAAAATTTTAAAAAAAAGTATCAAAGCATCCAAATGAAGCATCTTTCCAAACATTTGCCACTTCGCCCATAAGTCGCTAAATACACTACTGCAGTTTGAGCTTTGGAGCTAGAAAGGCACAAGGGTTTGACACGGAAGTAATGTTTTGAGCTTTTTAGTGAGTTTTTGGAATATACTAAATATACAGATTAACATCAGAGAAGTGCATCATACAGCAGGAGCAGTTTGAAACATGTCCATGGATGTTTTGATGTACTTTTCAGTCAGTGTCATCTATTGTAACTGCTGTGAATCAAGCTGACTACAGCTGCCATCCTTCACGAAGGAATAAATCACAAAATAACTCGTTTTCTAGTTGTCATTCCTTTTGTCCAGCAAATCAATACAGATGATCTTGCGTTCTTCAGGAATTGATAAGATAACAGAGAAGTCCCAGGTGAGTCAGGACGGTACGATGGTTGCTGTGCCGCACTCAGACCCTCCACAGACGCCTGCTGACAGCAGTGCTATAGCAGCAGCAGCCAGCGACACCGAGTCCAACTCGGAGAGAGACCACGAGGTAAAACGAGAATTCACATCAGCGATGCTCTTATTCTGGTTCAGATCTTTCTGTCTGCAGTGAAAGGTGACTCGCAGGCTTTGTATTGTGTTGTCAGGTCTACCACACAGAGTCAGAAGCAGCGAGGAGTCGGCTATCGAGCGTCTCATCATCATCAGCAGCCTGGAGCGCTAATACAGACTGGGTGAGGAGACGTCTTTTCTGCTGATTCTCCTTTTATTTTCTAGCTTTTGGTCTATCTGGTGGTTTCTGTCAGGTGTGTCGTCCTCATCGTGATGATATCTGCGTGTTTTCAGGTGTTGTCATGGAAGGCAAAACTTCCTCTACAGACCATCATGCGGCTGCTACAAGTTCTCGTCCCTCAGGTGGAGAAAATTTGCATCGACAAGTAAGAAATCAGACAACTTTTTATAATAATAAAATATACTTTTTAAAAACATTTCTACAGATTAATTGTCTTCACATTTATGAACAAAACACAACAAAAACATATATAAATAGTAGATATATTTGTAAATTATAATAAAAGCATTAAAACAGTGCCAAAAGATAAAAGACGTACTATAAAATTAAGTTTTTAAGAGATTAAAAAGTGTAAACAGAATCTGTAATTCAGAGAGAAAAACATTATATGATTTGTTTTTCCTTCTTTTGTGTAAAATCAAGGGTTGTGCGATATGACCAAAATCTCATATGTTCACCAGCTGGTCACTAACTTTGTCTTCAGTTTGGTGCTAAGCAGGAAGTGTACAGTGTTTTATTATTTATCAAAGCTTTATTTTACTAAGGACAACTACTGCTGGAAACAAGGTTGTTGAACACTAAGAGTGAACCAACACAGTAAAGTTTTGCCTGTAAAACCAAAACCAGGAGCTAAAAGACACTAAAAACGTTCAGAAGAGCTGAGAGGGACAACAAATCAGTGGTAATTGTCGGTTGTGATAATACACATTGTTTTTTCAGCCATTGTTAATATATATATATTGATTACAGCGGCTTTGTTTGCTTATATTAGTTTGATCCAGATGAGATCAGTGTCGTTTTCTTCTTCAGGGGTTTGACAGACGAGTCAGAAATCCTGAAATTCCTTCAACACGGAACGCTTGTCGGCCTCCTGCCCGTCCCTCATCCCATCCTCATCAGGAAGTACCAAGCGAATGCCGGCACCGCCATGTGGTTCCGCACCTACATGTGGGGAGTCATCTACTTACGGTGAGCGAACTGAATATAAACCTTTATCTAACCTGTTTGTTTTACTGTTTATTCTGTTTTACAACAATGAAAACAAAGCAGTCTGCTGGACCAGCCTGCGAGAACAAACATGATTCATTTCAGACCGGCCTGACGAGTCACGAATGTTCACCAGCTTTTGGCGGTCATGGTTCAACTTTTGACAGTGACTTGTTTTTTCCCTCTCTGACTCTTGTTGTCATAGCAACGTAGATCCTCCAGTCTGGTACGACACGGATATAAGGCTCTTTGAGATCCAGAGGATTTAGAGGAGCTGACAACAAGATCACCAACAACAAGATCTACAGGTTTACCGTCCTCACACCTGAACTGTGATGAAGAATCAGAGGAAGATCTCACATCTTGTTCATAGACGAAAACAAGCATCGACTGTTATTGACTGTTGAATGAAATGCCAAATGGTCATTAAATTTGATAAAATCATCAAATGTGACATTTATTGAATATTAATTCATTCATTTTGCCAAAAATATCATTAGAGGTTTAAGTGACAAAGGGAAGTTTTTGCCTTTTTGTTTTAGATCACACTCAATGTTTTCTGTTTACATTATATTTGACGCTCTTTGCCACATACTGTATGAAGTTCTGGAAATCACAAACTGTCAGCGGCCACCAAAGACTGATTTAGATGATGACGATGATGATGATGATGTATGGAAGCTTTTTACAATTGAACAGCTGCAAGAAAACCCGGCGTGGTCTGATAATGGACTGAAATTTTCATTTTCGGACAATAAAGCTGTCTGTAAATGTATTTTGTTGCTGAAACAATACAAAGAAAACTACTTCGAGATGTGAACATGATGTTGTTTATTCTGTCAGAATTAAAAACTGATGCAATCAGTTTAAGCTCAAAGAAGTTATTTCACTTAAAGTACATCATATGGCCAAAAGTATGTAGACATGTGAACATAAAACCCACAAGTGATCATTGAACAACTTATTCCAGTACCACAGACATTTATCTGCTCCTCAAAAAGCCTCCACTCTTCTGGGAAGACTTTCCAACAGATTTCATCTTGAAGACATTGAATGGGGTTGAATCAGGACTCCGCAGGCCAGTCAAGTTCTTCCACAACAAACTTCTTCATTTGATTTATTGGCAGTTCTTCTGAAATAGAGTGTGGAGCAAAAAAAAACCTAAAAACTAATATACGTGATGATATATTTCTCATGATGCTTCTCCAAGGAGGTTCACTCATGTGATGCTTTGCTTCTTTTAATGCTGCTTTCCTCCTTTTAGACACACACTTCAGTAGCACATGTTGAACAAATTCAGGCAGATTACAGTGTGTGCATGATCCAGTTGAGTTTTATTTTATGAAGTGTTTAATTTCTGTCTTTTATATACTGTTATGATGTCAAATATCTATGTTAAACATGGTCAAATTTCCAGGACATGAGGTGAACATATATAAAAATGCTCTAAAACGGCCTGTTTCAGACAGAGGCTGAACTGAGAGGCTGCATAAAGGGCCATTATAAGATAAATAAGGAGTTTTTAACTGTAAATCATGCAAAAATATTCTAGTAGAGTCCCAGAATAAAAACATAGAGCTGTAAATGTGCATGTTATGTCTCCTTTAAGTCCTATATGCCCTAACCTGCCTGAGACGGGTTTATTCCCTTCAGCTCCTACTCAGTTTCCTTCCAGTACCGACATGTTTTTGTATATTTTAAAGATGTCTTCAAGTGTGATTGATATCCCAGTATTATTGCTACATTTTTTACCTCAGCTTTACTAAACACAACCTGCATATTGGCTGTCTGTGATTTACTATGTGATTGTTTTGCCAGTATGTCTACATCCTCATTACCTTCCACACCTTAATGGGCAGGAACCCAAATCAAGCAAACAGTCAAACCATTTACTGTGTAGTCTGCACATAATATGGTTTAAAACCGCATCTCTTGTCTGCATGATTTCCACATCAGAATGGGAAAACCATGTCTTTATGGAGCTGGATTTATGTGCATAGATACACTGTCATATTGAAACAGGAAAAAGACAAACACAAACTCTTGCCATTTCATTGGAAACAAACACATAATATCTAAAATATGATTGTATGCTGTAACATTTAGATTCTCCTTCATTGGAACTAAGGTGCCTAAACTAAACCTTTTGGCCATATAATCATTTATAGATGTGCATCATGTTGTTTTATCTACTTTTACAGTAATATAGTCAGTGTTGGACCACCGCTGCTCGTCACGCAGTGATGAACAGCTCCATTAAAGCTCCCACTGAATGCATCCTGTAGAAGACGCTGAGTGGCTGACCCAGATTCACCATAATAAACCAAGCGGTGAAGCCGAAAAACTGTTTCCCCAGACCGTTCTCAAACTGAGGGTGGACTCCAAACGCAGGGATGACCCACAGCTGCAAGAAGAGGGAACGTCGATGTGTTACAGACATTTTTGAAAATGCAAATGTTTCTTTTTAAATCAGTTGATAAACATGACATTACCATGATATTAGAAAGGATGAGGAAAGCACAGATTTCTTGTATCACTCTTTTGGTCCAGGACTTTTTCTCAGCATGCTCTTGAACAACAGGGGGTGCTGATGCATCCAGCAGTGAAATATCAATCTTCCCCTTCTCTTCTACTGGCAAAACAACCTTTTTCTTTGGCTGTGGGGCAGATTAGTTGATCATTTAAACAAAACCTTGTAATGACTGATTCATGCAAGTTTACAAAACATTCAAATGAAATGCAGGTACCTTGAATATGCTGCTCCGCTCCTTCTTCTTGGCGAGGAGCTTTGGGTGCCTGTGGAGGCCTTCGATGATGAAGATGTTCTGCAGGATGAGCTCCATGAGGCTGAGGAGGGAGTAGGACAGGTCTAGCTCCCCCAGAGGCCCTTGGGTCCCCACAGCTAGGGCTGCCACCAGGGAGAAGTAGGAGATGGCGAGCTGGCCTATAGCTGCCGCCACCAGGAGAAGCACATCCAGGCTACGAGTGGGGTTGTGTCCCCCCTCGTGTGCCCTCCTCTCCAGCCTGTGGACCAGCAGACCAGCCAAGGAGCACAGAGACATGACAGGCATGACCACTAAATGGTAGCTGTAAAAAACGAGGAAGGCGGTGCGGCGGAGCTGATGCTGGCTCACCCAAACCTGATAGAGAATGAAGACAGTCGCTCCTGCTATGAGGACCAGGCCACCTAACACGAGGCCGTATATGACTCCGCCTTGGTAAACAATATTTATGGTTAACTTCTGACTAACGTGGTGGTGACCTGGACCCATCCTGCGGCCCACGTTCTTCCACATCACATAGATCATGCAGCCTGCCATCAGGTAGTACTCGATGTTAAAGGGATAAAGGATCTCGAAGCCTTTTCTGAAGATGAGGCATTGTGCACTCGCACTGCACCGACAGAAGGTTGAATTGGCAGTTTCTGGAAACAAACATGGAGGAAAACACTTCAGAAAATATATATGGTTCAAGGAAGGGGTGGAAGATTACACAAGGACTGGCAACTATCAGTATTAATTAATCAGACGGTTATTTTCTCAATTAATCAATTAGTCATTTGGTCTATAAAATGTCAGAAAATGGTGAAAAACGTCAATCACAGTCCACAACCCAAAGACTATCATAGAGGACTAAAGAAACAAGAAAATATTCACATTTAAGAAGGTGGAACCAGAGAATTTTAGCATTCTTTCTTTAAAAATGACTCAAAACAATTCATTGATTATCAAAATACCGATGAAGATTTATGTTTGTCATATTATTTACCTGCTAAATCAGACATGTCTGCTTTAGATAAGCTTGTGTTGCTGTCTTCTCTTTCTAACTCAATCTCCTCATGGATGGAGTCCTCTGTTACCGCATTCAGCCACAGCAGCAGGTCAGCAGAGAGGATCATCATCAGCCCAGATCTGCAGCAAATATACCAGTATCAACTTTATAAAAGAAACAAATGCAAGGTAACATACACCTGAAGATGGAAATTACAATCATCATTAAACTAATAAACATAAGAAAATGTATACAAGATATTTATAAAAAGGCTTTAACATATGTAGAGTGATGCACCTGGTGATTATCTTGTGTCTGTGAACACAGTCTTTGGAATGAGCCCACAGTAAATATGTCTACAAAAAGAAAAATGTGTTATTAAATGAAGGCACTATAGGACAAAACAGTACAAAACAGGACAAAGTGGTACAGAAACAAAAGGAATTGAGGTAAAGGAGAAAAGCAACATTGAAAGCAAGGCTGAGCAGCAACGCCGCATCCATTTCTCTTTATACATCTATGGTGTGCACAGACAGAGCTGCAGTCAACGTTGGAGTTTATGACGTGGTTGTTCCCAAATTGCGACAGGTGGTTGTGATCGGGGATTCCCTTGTGCATATTCTGTTTACCACCCACAGCCTCAATAACTGTGCCAAGTCATAAGCATGCCAGTCTGTTCCAAGTCATAAGCATGCCAGTCATATACTTATGGTTCTTTCTCTACTTGTGCTACTGTTACACTATATTTTAGCATTTAACATCCTCTTGTAATTACTGCTTGTGGTCACAGTGGCTTTGATTTTCAATGCAAAATTGACAGATTATACCTTTTTCTACTTCTGCATGAACTTTAAAAGGTCAGACCACTTTGACCACTTACAGTATTTCTACATATAAAAGAAATAATTCGATAAAACCTTTGATAACAAGTAGTAATTGAAAGCTGTGACTTTGCAAGGTTTAAGTACCTTTTCTCTACCATAAAATGCTTCATAAAAATGTCCTTTTGTCTAGTTTTTGTTATTGTTTCAGCAGCCTTTTTGGAGAGAGATGTAGCTGCAAAACTTTTCTCTCTAACAGAAAATAAAAATCTTTACCTGCAGTGCGAGAAAGGGAGACTCGACGAAGGTAGAGAGCACTGTAATAGCAGGTTTACACTCAATCATATTGATCAAATAACCAGTCCTGAAGAAGTGCAGCAGCAGACTGCATGCAGCAAAAAGCAGGAGGACCACTGGGACATGCAGGAGAAAAGAGAAATACTTGAACGCAAGATCCAAAACTACTATTGAGTAAATTTTGTTGTAATGATAATACACAAGAAGATACCCATGACAGTCATTCCTCCGGCATGGTGGTCTTTATGTGGGCTGATGTCCGGCTGTTTCCTGGCCCACAGCAGGTACCACAACATCCAAACCAAACTGACCCCCATCAGCAGCAGCATGAACACCTGGGGCTCCTGGTGCTTCAGGCCGCTGGGGTTAAAAGCCTCACCGGCCACCAGGGCCGCTCCCAGCAGCACCACATTCATCCCCAACAGCCCGGAGATCAGTCGCCTCCCACTGGGAGCCCAAACCAGCACCGGATCCAGCTCCAGATCCTGGATGTGCTGGTCTGAGTTCCTTACTGGTTCATCACTGGGGGGATTTCCAGGTGTCCCGCAGGAGGGATGCAGCTCTATAGCACTGGAATCAAAATTCATATTCACCTTTTCTCTCTTGTCTCCTAAAAACACGTTGTTAAATGCTTTCAACCTTCAACTTCTTCTTTTTCCTACTTCCATTCAGTTTCCAGGGTTTTTTCTCATGCATTCGTACTTGAGTTGAAGTCCTGCAGTTCAACATGTGCCAGCATGCATCTGAAAGCTACTGAGTAATGTTTGATCAGCCTTCCTATGCTGGAAGGTGTGGTCACAATCCAGTACAATAATAACGACACACCTTTCAGGAAAAGCAACAGGTATCTTGTTTACTTTCCATGTTGACCTCCTTTCACCTGCTGAGCAAAGTTCGCTTCATCAGCAGACCTGTCTCTGTAATATGTGTGAAGCTTTTTCTTATTGTCAATCTACAGGCTCGTTTTTCTTGAAGTCAGTGGGGTTATTTTACTTTGAGTCGAAAGGGTTTATCAGCAGGACTATCTACCCTGTCGTGTCACTGTTTGCTTACAGTCTACACCAGAAACTGACTTATGAATATACAGCCTGACTCTTATCACTGCAGTGCTTAAGCTGCAGCTAATAGTTCAAAACTGATAACCAGCTGATAGTGTTTAGTTTCCGTCTGTGATTTAAAGGAGCATACAGGTGGTTTTAGCCGAGATTTATTATAAATCACATGAACTTTACATTACAGCTTTGCCTTTTGTGAACAATGTTGCAGTGCTGTCCCTGTCATTAGCTTTCATTAATTTCTATGCAATATTAAAGCTCATGAAACTAATAACATCAAGTCTGTTGTTTTAAATATACAGTTTGGAAAATGGTCAGTAAAAAATATACAGTATGATTTGTGGTTGAGGAGCTAAATCCTTCAGACATGATGGTACGACGCTTTCAGTTGAGTTGCACCATATCAGTGGTTTTGCAGGTTTTAATCCATTTACTACAAATCACACCTACTTCTAAACAAAGCTAAACTTTTTTTTTATTGTTGTTCCAGGAGTTTTAATGTTCACTTCTTTCCATGTGAAGCAGAAACTTACTTGACATGTGACACTTTGCCTATGTGAAGTATCTTTCCTCCCTCACTTGGAGATGTTGAGAAGGTAGGAAACTGACCTCGGTGAAGAATGAATTAATGATTGTTGGGAGGATTCAGATCGTTTTAAAGCAATAGTTTGACATTTTTGGGGAAATATGTTGTTTCACTTTTCTTGCTGAGAGAGTGGTAACTTTTAGTCTGGACCATTCAACCATTTATTCATTACCTTTTAAGTATTTTATCAGTTTATTCATTACTTTTAGCTATTCCAATTGCTTTAGCCTACTTTTAGATAATTATTTCTTCTATATATTCAATTGCTTTTAACTATTTCAACTGTTTTTCATTACAACTCAGCTCATTTCAACTGTTTACCCTCTTAGATAACAATTTAAACTGCAGCTAAACATGCTTTGCAAACTGTTTCAGCCATTTATCCATTACTATTTAGCAAACTTTATCAACTGAAATCCACTAAATCCTGTGTGTCATCAACCATCAACCATTAATCTTTTCACAATTTATTTCAACCACTTATCCATTTATTTATTTTTGATAACAGTTTCAACAACTCTGCTTGCTTGCCAACCAGTTTTCAATGCAATATGTGGCGACAACCAGCTCAGGTTGGTGGATAACTTACTGTAAATTTACTAAAGATCATAACCGGAGTGTATTCTTATTAAGTTGTTTATGTTATGTGGAGGTATTTCACTCTAATCACAATTGTTGTTTTTAGTTGAGTCAATTAGTTGAACATCCCTGCGGTACTGCAACTGTATATAAAGTCCTCTTATCTTCTGTTCTAGATGTTTCTTTTCTGTTTTACTCAAGTTTATCCTATATGCTGTTGTACAACATATTGAAAGGTATTATATTCCCTTCTGTTCATTGGGGGTTTTTTTGTTTACTCAACTTTACTGACAACAGTCACATTCAAAAAACAGTAACATATAGGTTTGAAGAACAAAAAGAGGAAACAAAGTGCCAGGGAATTCAAATTTGACATAATGAAATAAAATAAAATGTTTACATGCGGTAAAAATTTTTTACATTCAATAAAAGCAAAATAATAAATTGTGTTATGAGTAGCGGAGCAGGTGGATCCGAATGCAGGAGACTGTAGGCAGAGAACAGAACTATACAAAACAATACAGAACAAACTGAACAAAGGATCCAACAAGACTGAAATGAAAACCAGGACTTAAATACAAACTGAACTAATGAAACAACAATGAACAGGTGGCAAGACACAAGGGTAGGCTGGGAGCTGATTGGCTGGGGAAGATGTAGGAAGCTAATGAGACTGAAAAGTCCACAATATAACCATGCACAATCCTCTTCTTATATAAATGGTCATTCATTAAATTGTCTCAGAATTACATTAATTTGGCAAAAGTGAACTGAAACTCAGAGCAACAGTTTTTGTTGTTACATGCAGGCCACGCTGCTTGACAAACGTATTGTTTCATGTTCATGTCAACAGCAACGTATGTTTGAGTTCTTTAAAGACCATTGTCCAAGTTATGTTGAAGTTTATTTGTACATAGTTTCTATGAGGGTCAGTGTGTAGCAAGCAACAGTTCTCAGTCACATTTCCTTAAGAAAACAGCTAGTGTGAAAGCAAAATTCAGTTTCAACTTCAAGGGTCAACTGCCACTCCAGTCCAGTTCAACAAACAGGGAAGAAGTCTGAGGGCATCTGGTAGACTGGTGGAGGGACACAAAGCCAGACTGGGACAGAACCATGACACACAGGAGGAGGAATAAATAAATGAATAAATAAAGGGGTGCAGATTAATGATCAAGTAACATGAGTCAATAATTTTATATGTTTTAAAAATTATTTGGGTCATTGTTGCTTTTTTTATTTTGTAGCTTGACTAGAGAATTGTAATAGAGCTCAATATCACTTAAGAAATAAGGTAAAGTTTGGTTTTCTGTTGGTTCATTTCATTTCCAAAAAACTATAAATAGTTGTATTTAAAATCTAACATTCTTGCCCACTGAGTTATTTTAAGAATAAATTAAAATATCACTACCATAAAGCTTAAATCATGTGACCAGTTTTTCATTGACTTTAGAGCACAGCCTAAAGGAGGCGGGGCTCATCATCATAACCCCGCCCCCTCCCTGACAACCAGCACGCCTCGTGTTTGTCTCTTAGCAACCAGCCTGTCAGCCAGCTCCGTTCCTCTCCAGGCCGTCCGGACTCGCCTCCTCCCGGACTAAAAGTCGCCTAAATACCGTGGGGGGAACAAAACCCTCGCAACCCTCCATGGAAGCGAGCTCAGAGTGAGCCGGGGCTGCCGGAGCCGTGGGCAGCCATGAACGACCGCTACCACCGGGCGGCCCGGGACGGCTACCTGGACATGCTGAAGGAGGCCACACGGAAGTGGGCACCAGCGCCTCCAGCCTCTTTTTGACTGCCTGCTCACAGTAATAGTGAACAGTGAGTATTGCAGCTGAAATGTCGCTCCCTGGTGGCTGAATAGGAGAACTGCTGATCTGTGCCTGTGTTTTGACTTTCTTGTGTGTCATCACCCTCCTCAGTATCACCGTACCTGAAGAGCCTGTCCATGGTGACAGCGAACAAGATGCTGCACCTCCTGGAGGCCTCCTCCACCCCCTGGTTCCTCTTCTCCTCCCCCCAAACTTTTGGAAGATTGCATGTAGTTCAGGTGGAGAAAATTTGCATCAACAAGTAAGGAATCAGACAACTTTTTATAATAAAATATACTTTTAGAATTTTTTTTTACAGTTTAATTGTCTTCACATTTATGAACAAGACACAACAAAAACACGTATAAATAATCGATAAGTTTTAAATTAGAATAAAAATGTTGAAACCGTGAGCACTAAAAGATAAAAGATGACAAGAAATACTATAAAATTACTTTTTAAGAGATTCAAAAGGATGTACATAATCTGTAATTCAGAAAAAAAACATTATATGATTTGTTTTTCCTTTTTTTTTTGTTTAAAATCAAGGGTTGTACGATATGACCAAAATCTCATATGTTCACCAGCTGGTCACTAACTTTGTTGTCTTCACAGACTCGCCAACAACAAGATCTACAGGTTCACCGTCCTCACACCTGAACTGTGAAGAATCAGAGGAAGATCTCACATCTTGTTATAGAAGAAAACAAGCATTGACCTGTAATTTCAGGTTTAGACAAGAAAAAAGTGTCAATGAATGAGTGAACACATATCACATGAAACCTCTATAATGAGTGGATGCAGTAGAATGAAATGCCAAATGGTCATAAAATTTGATATAATCATCAAATGTGACATTTATTGAATATTAATTCATTCATTTTGCCAAAAATATCATTAGAGGTTTAAGTGACGAAGGGAAGCTTTTGCCTTTTTGTTTTAGATCACATTCAATGTTTTCTGTTTACATTATATTTGACGCTCTTTGCCACATACTGTATGAAGTTCTGGAAATCACAAACTGTCAGCAGGGACCAAAGACTGATTTAGATGATGATGATGATGTATGTAAGCTTTTTACAATTGAACAGCTGCAAGAAAACCCGGCGTGGTCTGATAATGGACTGAAACTTCAATGAGATTGGGATGTCTTTTTTTGTCATTTTCGGACAGTAAAGCTGTCTGTAAATGTGTTTTGTTGCTGAAACAGGAAGAAAACTACTTAAAGATGTGAACATGATGTTGTTTATTCTGTCAGAATTAAAAACTGATGCAATCAGTTTAAGCTCAGAGAAGTTATTTCACTTAAAGTACATCATATGGCCAAAAGTATGTAGATATGTGAACATAAAACCCACAAGTGATCATTGAACAACTTATTCCAGTACCACAGAAATTTATCTGCTCCTCAAAAAGCCTCCACTCTTCTGGGAAGACTTTCCAACAGATTTTAGTGATGTTTGCATAATTTCTGGTTGACAGTCAGTGTTCCAGTTCATCTTGAAGGTGTTGAATGGGGTTGAATCAGGACTCCGCAGGCCAGTCAAGTTCTTCCACAACAAACTTCTTCATTTGATTTATTGGCAGTTCTACTGAAATGGAGTGTAGAGCAAAAAAATAAATAAATGCAGGTGTTTAAGATGTCTTCATGTGTGATTGATATCGCAGTATTATTGCCACATTTATTGGCCTCAGCTTTACTAAATTGCTTTGTGATTTATTAAGTGATTGTTTTGCCAGTATGTCTACATCCTCATTACCTTCCACACCTTAATGGGCAGGAACCCAAATCAAGCAAACAGTCAAACCATTTACTGTGTAGTCTGCACATAATATGATGGATTTCCAACTGCATCTCTTGTCTGCATGATTTCCACATCAGAATGGGAAAACCATTTCTTTATGGAGCTGGATTTGTGCACAGATACACTGTCATATTGAAACAGGAAAAAGACAAACACAAACTCTTGCCATTTCATTGGAAACAAACACATAATATCTAAAATATGATTGTATGCTGTAACATTTAGATTCTCCTTCATTGGAACTAAGGTGCCTAAACTAAACCTTTTGGCCATATAATCATTTATAGATGTGCATCATGTTGTTTTATCTACTTTTACAGTCATATAGTCAGTGTTGGACCACCGCTGCTCGTCACGCAGTGATGAACAGCTCCATTAAAGCTCCCACTGAATGCATCCTGTAGAAGACGCTTAGCGGCTGACCCAGATTCACCAAAACAAACCAAGCGGTGAAGCCGAAAAACTGTTTCCCCAGACCGTTCTCAAACTGAGGGTGGACTCCAAACGCAGGGATGACCCACAGCTGGAAGAAGAGGGAACGTCGTTGTGTTACAGACATTTTTGAAAATGCAAATGTTTCTTTTTAAATCAGTTAATAAACATGACATTACCATGATATTAGATAGGATGAGGAAAGCACAGATTTCTTGTATCACTCTTTTGGTCCAGGACTTTTTCTCAGCATGCTCTTGAACAACAGGGGGTGCTGATGCATCCGGCAGTGAAATATCAATCTTCCCCTTCTCTTCTACTGGCAAAACAACCTTTATCTTTGGCTGTGGGGCAGATTAGTTGATCATTTAAACAAAACCTTGTAATGACTGATTCATGCAAGTTTACAAAACATTCAAATGAAATGCAGGTACCTTGAATATGCTGCTCTGCTCCTTCTTCTTGGCGAGGAGCTTTGGGTGCCTGTGGAGGCCTTCGATGATGAAGATGTTCTGCAGGATGAGCTCCATGAGGCTGAGGAGGGAGTAGGACAGGTCTAGCTCCCCCAGAGGCCCTTGGGTCCCCACAGCTAGGGCTGCCACCAGGGAGAAGTAGGAGATGGCGAGCTGGCCTATAGCTGCCGCCACCAGGAGAAGCACATCCAGGCTTCGAGTGGGGTTGTGTCCCCCCTCGTGTGCCCTCCTCTCCAGCCTGTGGACCAGCAGACCAGCCAAGGAGCAAAGAGACATGACAGGCATGACCACTAAATGGTAGCTGTAAAAAACGAGGAAGGCGGTGCGGCGGAGCTGACGCTGGCTCACCCAAACCTGATAGAGAATGAAGACAGTCGCTCCTGCTATGAGGACCAGGCCACCTAACACGAGGCCGTATATGACTCCGCCTTGGTAAACAATATTTATGGTTAACTTCTGACTAACGTGGTGGTGACCTGGACCCATCCTGCGGCCCACGTTCTTCCACATCACATAGATCATGCAGCCTGCCATCAGGTAGTACTCGATGTTAAAGGGATAAAGGATCTCGAAGCCTTTTCTGAAGATGAGACATTGTGCACTCGCACTGCACCGACAGAAGGTTGAATTGGCAGTTTCTGGAAACAAACATGGAGGAAAACACTTCAGAAAATATATATGGTTCAAGGAAGGGGTGGAAGATTACACAAGGACTGGCAACTATCAGTATTAATTAATCAGACGGTTATTTTCTCAATTAATCGATTAGGTCTATAAAATGTCAGAAAATGGTGAAAAACGTCAATCACAGTCCACAACTCAAAGACTATCATAGAGGACTAAAGAAACAAGAAAATATTCACATCTTTAAAAATGACTCAAAGCAGCAGGCCCAGACAAGATCAGTTCAGCTGTTCTGAACCACTGTGCAGCTCAGCTGGCCCCCCCATTCACGGACATCTTCAACATCTCCCTCCGCCAGTGTACAGTTCCACGGTGCTTTAAGGACTCAATCATAATTCCAGTGCCAAAATCAAATAAGATCTCCTGCCTCAACGACTTCAGACCAATTGCCCTAACATCCGAGGTCATGAAGTTGTTTGAGCACCCCCCCCCCCAATCCCCCATCCACATCTCTGGAAAGCCCATAACCAACCAAATAGACTCTTTCAAATTTCTTGGCACATTCATCAGCAACACTCTCAAATGGAGGATCAACTCGGACCACATCACCAAAAAAGCCCACCAGAGACTTTCTTTTCCTTCGACAGCTCAAGAAATTAATAATCAAACAATCCCTACTTCTTCAGTTTTACACTGAAGAAGTAGGGATTGTTCTGTGCTCTCCTCATTTATAACAGTCTGGTACAGCAGCCTGGACAGTCAATCAAGAAAAAAACTGCAGTGCATAGTTAAAAAAGCATCCAAGATCATTTGCAAACCCCTCCCATCAGTTGAATCACTATATATCAAACACACTATCAAAAAGGCAAATAAAATAATCTCTGACCCTTCTCACCCTGCTCACCACCTGTTCCAACTGATGCCCCACAGGAGTCGCTATAGGTCCCTGTCCACTTAAACATCCCCGTTTCAAACACAGCTTCTTCCCCACTGCCATAGGAACCCTGAACACCCTGCAATAATCTTTGCAATAAGCCCTACCTGATGCACCTGCACTATAAATGTCATGTCAGTGTATATGCTGTCTGTAAATATTGTTATGCAAATTCACGTATATTGTTTGTTTTGCCAGTTCTATGTTAAACTGTTATCTGTTATATGTCTACACAGTGATATGAGCTTCCATACATGCTGTACCAAAAGCAAATTCCACCAAACTCTGTCGTGTGTTCATTAAACGATTGATTGATTGATTGAAAATGATTAATTGATTATCAAAATACAGATGAAGTTTTTCTTCATTGCACAAAGATTTATGTTTGTCATATTATTTACCTGCTAAATCAGACATGTCTGCTTTAGATAAGCTTGTGTTGCTGTCTTCTCTTTCTAACTCAATCTCCTCATGGATGGAGTCCTCTGTTACCGCATTCAGCCACAGCAGAAGGTCAGCAGAGAGGATCAACATCAGCCCAGATCTGCGGCAAATACAGCACGCCAATGTAAACATACTTTATGAAAGAAACAAATGAAAAAGTAACATATGCCTGAAGATGGAAATTACAATCATCATTAAACTAATAAACATAAGAAAATGTATACAAGATATTTATAAAAAAGGCTTTAACATATGTAGAGTGATGCACCTGGTGATTATCTTGTGTCTGTGAACACAGTCTTTGGAATGAGCCCACAGTAAATATGTCTACAAAAAGAAAAATGTGTTATTAAATGAAGGCACTATAGGACAAAACAGTAACAATTTAAAGATTGATTCATATTTTTTTTAAATAATGCAAATCTCAAAGTGGTACAGAAACAAAAGGAATTGAGGTAAAGGAGAAAAGCAACATTGAAAGCAAGGCTGAGCAGCAACGCTGCATCCATTTCTCTTTATACATCTATGGTGTGCACAGACAGAGCTGCAGTCAACGTTGGAGTTTATAATGTGGTTGTTCCCAAATTGCGACAGGTGGTTGTGATTGGGGATTCCCTTGTGCATATTCTGTTTACCACCCACAGCCTCAATAACTGTGCCAAGTCATAAGCATGCCAGTCTGTTCCAAGTCATAAGCATGCCAGTCATATACTTATGGTTCTTTCTCTACTTGTGCTACTGTTACACTGTATTTTAGCATTTAACATCCTCTTGTAATTACTGCTTGTGGTCACAGTGGCTTTGATTTTCAATGCAAAATTGACAGATTATACCTTTTTCTACTTCTGCATGACCTTACTTTAAAAGGTCAGACCACTTTGACCACTTACAGTATTTCTACATAAAAAAGAAATCATTTGATAAAACCTTTGATAACAAGTAGTAATTGAAAGCTGTGACTTTGCAAGGTTTAAGTACCTTTTCTCTACCATAAGATGCTGCATAAAAATAACATTTCCTCTGGATTTTGCTATTCTTTCAGCAGACCTCTACCAACTCTCTACCAGAAAATAAAAATCTTTACCTGCAGTGTGAGAAAGGGAGACTCGACGAAGGCAGAGAGCACTGTAATAGCAGGTTTACACTCAATCATATTGACCAAATAACCAGTCCTGCAGATGTGCAGCAGCAGACTGCATGCAGCAAAAAGCAGGAGGACCACTGGGACATGGAGGAGAAAAGAGAAATACTTGAACGCAAGATCCAAAACTACTATTGAGTAAATTTTGTTGTAATGATAATACACAAGAAGATACCCATGACAGTCATTCCTCCGGCGTGGTGGTCTTTATGTGGGCTGATGTCCGGCTGTTTCCTGGCCCACAGCAGGTACCACAACATCCAAACCAAACTGACCCCCATCAGCAGCAGCATGAACACCTGGGGCTCCTGGTGCTTCAGGCCGCTGGGGTTAAAAGCCTCACCGGCCACCAGGGCCGCTCCCAGCAGCACCACATTTATCCCCAACAGCCCGGAGATCAGTCGCCTCCCACTGGGAGCCCAAACCAGCACCGGATCTGGCTCCAGATCCTGGATGTGCTGGTCTGAGTTCCTTACTGGTTCATCACTGGGGGGATTTCCAGGTGTCCCGCAGGAGGGATGCAGCTCTATAGCACTGGAATCAAAATTCATATTCACCTTTTTTTTCTCTCTTGTCTCCTAAAAACACGTCGTCAAATGCTTTCAACCTTCAACTTCTTCTTTTTCCTGCTCCCGTTCAGTTTCCAGGGTTTTTTCTCATGCATTTGTACTTGAGTTGAAGTCCAGTTGATCTGCCTTCCGAGGAAGGTGTGGTCACAATCCAGCACAATAATAACAACGCACCTTTCAGGAAAAGCAACAGGTATCTTGTTCACTTTCCATGTTGCCCTCCTTTCACCTGCTGAACAACGTTCACTTCATGGCCCCAGATGACCTCAGCAGGACTGTCTCTGTTCTACGTTTGAGGCTTTTTCTTATTGTCAATCTACAGGCTCATTTTTCTTGAAGTCAGTGGGGTTATTTTACTTTGAGTCGAAAGGGTTTATCAGCAGGGCTCTCTGCCCTGTAGTGTCACTGTTTGCTTACAGTCTACACCAGGAACTGACTTATGATTAATGATCAGACATCATCATATCTTGAAGAGCTCATAGTTCCTACAGTCTTAAAAAGTAGAATGGGAGGCAGGGCCTTCAGCTATCAGGCTCCTCCCCTGTGGAACCATCTTCCAGATTCGGTCCGGGGTGAAGACACCCTCTCTATGTTTAAAACTTTCCTTTTTGATAAAGCTTATAGTTAGGGCCGACCGGGCTCACCTTGGATCAGCCCGTAGTTATGCTGCTATAGGCCTAGACTGCTGGGGGACTTCTCATGATGCACTGAGCTCCTCTCTCCTCCTCCTCCTCTCCATCTGTATACATTCATGTAACATCAATGCATGTTACTAACTTGGCTTCTTCACCACAGTTTTTTGTGCTTTCTCATCAGGAAACCCTGGGTTGCAGGCCAAGCCTTCGCAGTCCTCGCAGTCCTGTTGGCATCCTTCCCCGGCTATTGCTATTGCTATTGCTGCTGTTATTGTTATTGTTATGATTGTTGTTACTCACGAACGAGACTTTGGTGATGTGTTGAACACAGTCAGCTCTCTGAATGCTGAGGTGTTTATCAGTTGCCCTCTACCGCCAGTCAGAAAAGGAGTTGGGAGGTTCGGCAGACTGTTGGCACTGAACACATCACTTTCAACTGCATGTACTGTCCAGAGAGCCACCTCAGCCTCCACCTAAAGAGTGCTTTAAACACGACAGTCAACAGAGTTTAGAGGAGGAGTCTTCACCCCCCTCACCAACTCTCACACCTCTCACCCCCTTCACCCCCCCAAACCCCATCCAGGTCACTCTCTTCCCCAGTCACCCTTTCTCCCTCCTCCCCCCTCTTGGAGTTCACTGACCAGATGAAAGAGCTGGTCACTGCAGGGACCAAACTTACACCCCACCCTACCTACCATTTTCTCTCCCCTAAATCCCCCTTGGTGTCCACCTCCACCAATGGCCTTAAGTCCTCGACCAGTCTCAACACATTCGTCACAGTTACGTTGTCCGCCCCCTACCCCACCTCCACAACAGCTACAGAATTTTATGCTCTTAACTGAAACTTGGTTAGATCAAGATAACAGTCTTATCGAGTCAACCCCACCCAACTTCAGTTTTAAGAGTGAAGCTAGAGTGCATATGAAAGGAGGTGGAGTTGCCATTCTGCAGACAGATGTCTTATGGAAACTTTGATTCTTTTGAATATGTGGCTCTTCAGTTGAATTCCTCCTCTTGAGCTGTATTTCTAATTACCTGCAGGCCACCTAAATATTGTGCAACCTTTTTTGATGACTTTGCTGAGCTGCTGTCTATTGTTTGTATTGACTTTGACTGTGTAGTTATTGTTGGTGATTTTAACATCCATGTTGACAACCCCCAGGGACGGAGGGGCTAAAGAACTGTATTATGTTCTTGATAACTATGGACTGAGCATGTGACGGAGCCCACACACAACAAAGGGCACACTCTGGACTTAATTATCTCTAAGGGTCTGAACATTTCTAGGGTTGTGGTGACTGATGTTGCTCTCTCTGATTATTCCTGTGTTTTCTTTGAGAGTGTTATCTCCATGCACACAAATGTTCAAACAGAGGTAATCACAAAACAGTATATCACTGAAAACACCAGTGAAATATTTATTCAGGCCTTCTCTGTCATACCTGCCCTCTCTTGAGTCTCGATCAATGAGCTTGTAGATAGTTCTAAAATTACAAATGTTATTGATGCCATTGCACCCACTAAGGTGAAGGTTGTCTCTGGTAAGAAAAGATCTCCATGGAGAAATGCCACACTGGTCAGAATGGGGAAAAAAGAGAGAGTCAAAAAGCTGAATGCAGGTGGCGAAAAACAAATCTCCATGTTCATTAAGACATCTATAAAGAGAGACAACACATTTATAATTTGGAACTGAGAAATGCAAGGCAGTCCTTCTTCTCTGAAATCATTGCCAAAAAAAAAAAAAAAAGCACGTGCCTTATTTGCTGCTGTCGACAGGCTAACAAATCGTCCTGTGTCAGTAGCCCCTGAACTTCTATCCACCAAGGCTTGCAATGAATTTGCCTCATTCTTCACAGACAAATTTCAGAAAATTAGACAAGCAGTCAGTGCCTCCATATCAGGTGCAGGATATGCGTTGTCCCTGTGTCCACTTAAAATCAAATTGAGTACAAAAAAAAAAAAATACTTAATTCACAAAAATTTACTGTATTACTGTATTACTGTGTAAATGCCATAAAAACACAGTAAATTATTTTTATTAAAAATATTCACCATAAAATAAAGGCTGTAATCTGTAAATTAATATAGTGGAATATTATAGTTTTTTTAACAGGGTTTTTCAATTACTTAATGGTCTTGAATGTTACGTTACATTGAATTCTATGTAAAAATACAAATAATACACATCCTATTACGGAATGTAAAATTAAGGCAACTTTCTGTTGTTTTACTTTAAATTTAATGTAAAAAAAAAAAAGTTTAAAAAGTAAAAAAAAAACACTTACCGTCAAATAACGGTAAAAACACCTTTAGTTAGTATACAAAGAATTTTTTTTTAAATACAGATATTTACTGTAGACATTATCTGCATTTTTACAGTCCAACTGTTGTAAAATAAAAACAAAAAAATATATAAAATATTGCTAGAATGCTAAATAAATGTATAAATGTGCACAAAAAAATGAAAAACATTGCAGAAATACTTTAAAATTACCTAATCTAAATAATGGCTTGTTTTATACAGTATTCTTTTGTAAATTCATAGAATTACCCAATTTATCCTTAAGACTGCCCCATCAAAGCACAAATTTCTGGATGTAAAACACAAAAAAATTATGTAAAAAATATTCAAATTATCCTCCTTTAACACCCATTAGTGGTATCTTGAGAGCTTTAGGCTTTAATTGTATGTGATTATCTCATCTATTTACAGTAAATTCCTGGTAAAAATATTGGTTTGATACTGTACAAAAAAATAGGAACATGCGAAAATGGCTTACAAAAACATAATTTTAATGATCATTACCTTATATAAACATTATCTGAAAGTAATTACAAGCAACTATCCAATATATCCATCTGACACTCTTCTTCAGAGGGATATTTTTTGTAGCTCCCTCATTTGTTTTGTGTATTGCATTGTGGGAGAATATTATCCATCAATAGCACACACAAAAATAAATCAAAAGTCAATTTTGTCCCTTCTCCATTATGAACACACTTAACATTTAAATCTGTTGTATACTGAATGAGTGATCCAACTGTGGTGAATGACGAATGAGCAGAATACGCTGAATGAAACTTAATGACTCTTTTGTCCACTCTGATGCTCTCAACAGTAGAGTTGGCATATGTGCACCTGGACAGCGGCGTATGACTTTTCTTTTTTTTTTTTCTCACCCATTTTCATCCAGCAAATCACCAGGTGAGTTCCTTTTTGCTTTGCTTTGTAGCATTGTCAAAATACATTACATTTCCAATCAGTTTGAATTGTGCTATATGCCCTTGCTTTTGTCATGATAACAATCCGGTACCGTGTCATCCAATCACAACATCAAACAAAAATCTATTTTACTGGTGTATATATTTTTACTCAAATTATTTTCCTGAAGTGAATTTAATTCTGTTGAAATGTAAAAGGCATAGGACTAAAGATGCAGGAGTTAAGTTTTGAAATCAGTTTTGCTAACTATTACATCTGTACTGTTGCTAAAATAATGTCTTGTTTCAGCAGCAAGTCAACATTTCTGGGAGCGGAGCTGGACTTGTGATTCTGATGTTCCAAACTACACAGTGAGTTTCGTTTTACTTTGTTTTATATGACAACATGCCCAAATAACTTAATTCTATGTTGATAATATCCCATCACTGTCTGTGTAGTGTTGTGTACTTGTAGATTTATTACTCTAGTGGCCTATATGAAACACATCAGCAATCTGCAGCAATATCCCAGTCCTTCAGTGTTGCATTCCCGGATAGATGCAACACTGAAGTGTGCTATTTACACTACTACAGTTTATGATACACATTGTTTTTGTTTCCTCTCACCCACCCACACAATCAGTCTCTTAGCCACACTTTTCAGTTACTCACTTAGTCTTGGTTACTCATGGTGACCGTCATTCACTCAGTCACTTTCTCAGTCAGTCATTCGCTCATTACAAACTTTTATAAACACACACTTGGACAGTCTGGTTACAACTTACATTAGAGGGACATTAATTAGGGTTTTTAATGGAAAATACCAATTTTAAAAAACAAACAGGCACTGATATTAGATGCAGTTATTTGGTTACAATAATGTGGTGAGCATTAGTACCTGGCAACAATTACAGATGTACTGTACCAAACCATCAGATACTTAAGCTACAGACACACACCCACTAAAGCTGTCCCATTGTTCTTTAACCATATCATTTTTCCAGTTCAGTCGTCCCAGCATTTTTTGACATGCAACAGTTAGAGGAGCATGTTGATATATTTTGTCTTTATTTGTGTACAATGTTCAGACAGACTACACTACTTGTTTGAATATGTACATTTTAAATGACTTTTGAATGTTTAACTACCTGAATAAACTCCATGCTTTGTTCCATTACTTTATAATTGTGTATAAATGTTTAGCATCATTCATTAATAATGTTAATAAAGTGAGAGATGGTTTGAAAGAAACACTTTGAAGTTGTATAATTTGTCTTAACATTTGAAGTCACAATTCAAATGGTTGTTTATTCACTGTTGTAAATACGGTCTGAGTAATTATGTCAAGTAACAAGGTTTGTGGGAAAAATATTCAAAATTTGAACTCACTGTTAGCAGTCAGTTAGTTAAACACAGTGGTCCGAACTGACGTTTCTGCTGCGCTTATTTTATTGCTCTACTAGTGTCTTTGACAAACCAAATCTATTCAACAGTGACACGTTCCATCTTTGGTTAAAGCATGTCTAAAATGAATATATTCCTGCACTACCTTCTAACCTTTGTATCCAGGCAGGCACGTGGCATGTTTGCAACAAGGTGGTTGACTAAAAACATATGCACAACTAACTGCATCATTGTTTGATGTCCCAGAGAACCACATTCTAGAGGACGTGAATAAGTGTCATCGCTCTGCAGGAGAAAGATGCTGACGGTTTGGATCGCACTGCTGGGGCTATTTGAGGCCGTGCTGCCAGAGTTTTCCACCCAGTCACTTCTGAAATGGATAATTATGAACCTGGAGTCTACACAGAGAAGGTACTGAAACTCACTGTAGTCCTCACTGTTAGTAGTCAGTTACACAATAGTGTGTCGAGTAGTATTTCGTACAATTTGCTGTTTACGGTAAAAATCTGTTAGTATGTCATTTGTGAAAAGTTCAAATTAACAGTAATACACGAGTTATTGTTAATTTGCACTGCTTGTAACAGTATTTTGCTGTGAAAGTAGAAAATAACAGTTTTATGCTCTATTTATAAAGGCACCTACAAACTGAATTTCAGCATGACACTGATTTCCATTCCTGCAGTATAATGGTGAGTATAATGGCATATCCTGGGGTTGTGCGGTGTACGGGGCACAGGAAATTGCCTTAAAAACCACTACTTTCGCTTAGCTTTTAGCTTGAAACCAGCAATTCCCGGGGTCATGCGAAGTATGGAACAGGCTCCACAACCCGGTTTTAAAAGTCACGAGACCTAGGATCTTCATACCTGACTGGCCAGGCTAGGGCAACCTAGCGGTGTTAACAAATAGCCTGCGGCGGTCAGGTGGTAAGTATGCGGCCCCCCTGTGTCCCGACTATAGAGCAGCACACAGGGTGTGGTGGTCCAGGGCGGCAGGACCTTGAACGTGGCCCAGTCTTCTATGAGGGTTAGCCTCACTCATGCAACAGCCCACAATGCACCACACACAACGAATCTGGCCCCCAAACAATCGGTCTCTTTCAAATTTTCTCACAACCCCCAAATTCTCCATCCCCTAGTCCAGCTTAGGTGGCTAGGCCACGGATGCACCCGGACCTAGGACAACCCTACGGACCATAGATGCTGAAGAAACTCTGGAGGACGACTCAACCACAGCCTGGAAGGATCCAATCTCTTAGACTTCCAAAATACCTAAGAAACCTTTAACTTACCTTTAGACCTGCCTACTCTCGCTCTAAGGCCTCAGCCCAAAATTTCCCTATACGATTAGCCTCAGAATTTCTTGATTAACTATCTACCCAAACCCAACTTAACATTCACCTCCCTCCTACCTTAATAATTTAAGTTAGTCTGGGACCTACCTTAACCTACAGTAATTTGATAAACACACAAAATCTCTGATAGCTCATGATTTATTGTGAAGGTCCAACAGGAAGTGTTCATACTGAAAAACACTCAGCTGTGACTTGATGACTTCAGTTCAAACACTCACCGTCCACCGTCCTCCGTCTGAGTCCATGTCACAGTACACCTACACACAAAAACTCAATTATTTGTCTCAACAAGACCTACAAATCATACACTGACATCCCTGACCTAAATCCAACAGGAAGTCCACAATTCACTCATGAAGGTATGACTTTGTGCCAATTTTGGACCCCCAAGAAACACTATCTCCTTCTAGGGCGTTAATGGTATCGGCTTCAAACCTTACTACATGACTTATCACACTGTGCTGAACAACAGTTATTAAAAACTTTGTAATAACTCAAACGGTTTAGATTTTATAAGCCCTGAAAGTTGGAGTGCCACATCGCACGTTACAATGTAAACCAATGGGGAGGCAATCTCTAGGCATGGACTTTGTGTCAAACTGAGGCTTCTGATGTCTTAACTATAAGTCTGACCACTTTCAAACCTCAATGGATTCACGACAAAAATTCCTACTAAAATGTGATTTTCAATGTAAGATTTGGCCAAAGTCATGGGATATATGAAGACATTTCCACTAGAAGACTGCTCTGAAATCCTGCTCTCAATCTGACAGGGAGAAGGAGGAAAGAAAGGCGGGGGATGGGTCTGACAGTTGAATGTAGCTCAGTTTTATAGGCTATAGCAGAAAGGTCTATATACTTATAGTACATTATATACAAACTTTGTATGAGGTTTGGGGTTATTATCATTTATTTTACAATAATTGTAGGTCTTATATGTATTATTAATAGTGAGGATGACCTATGAGGGGAAGGGAAAAAATGGAGTGAGAGTGACAGTTTGGTGATAAAGTGCTGCAGAAAAATAAAATCAAAACTAAAATTTGTAGCTCTGTACTGCAGTTTTTCCTTCATCAAAGTACGACTTTGTGCCAACTTTGGACCCCGAACAAACGCTATCTCCTCCAAGGATGTTAATGGTATCGACTTTGAAACTTTGATCCATGACTTATGACACTGTGCTGAACAAAAGTTGTTAAAAACTTTGTAATAACTTGAACGGTTCAGATTTTATAAGCCCTGAGAGTTGCAGCGTCACATCACACCTTACAATGTAAACCAATGGGGAGGCAATCTCTGGGCATGAACTTTGTGTCAAACTGAGGCTTCTGACATCTAAACTATAAGTCTGACCACTTTCAAACCTGAATCAATCAATCTATCAATGGACTTGTGACGAAAAACAAAAAAATGTGATTTTTAATGTAAGATTTGGCCAGAGTCATGGGATTTAGGAAGATATTTCACAAGAAGAGTACTCTGAAATCCTGCTCTCCAACTGCTCCTGGTGATGTCACTCCTTCAGTGCTGTAACACATGACACAATACACACTCATTATCAAAACCGAGGAGGAGCAAGAAAAGACTTTAAAACTCACACTCTAATATCTCCAAAACAGTAAAAGATAGAAAACATATGTAAATTCAAGATTTGTAGGTCAACGTCTCGTGACTCATTTAAAGTTCAAATGAAGTTTGTATCCAAAACTATGTGGAAGTAGTAAATGATCAAAAAAGTGTGAGTTTGCTCACACTCTCCATTCAAAGAAAATTTTTCTGTGTCCAGCTGCAGTTACTTATTGTCTCTCCCACCTGACAGTACACATTTCAATCAAACTTTGACCAGGTCATGTGGGTTAAAAGTCTTTACTTTTATAAAAACTTGATGAAGACTTAATGAAAATGAGGAAATTAATTTGTTTTACAACCAAACTCATCAAGAGTTTTCAATTCACTAATTGAAATTCAAGTGAATGGACCAAAAACTTGCTTAATTTTGATGCCACAGGTGTGAGCAAGACAGACATGTCTCACCCTGCAGAAAATTCTCATCCTCATACCGTTGAGGTTTGATGTTTCACTACGACAGAGGAAGTTGCTAGAACTTTATTGTAAATGCTCCAGTCCACACCAAACTTTACATGTTTGATAAGAGTCCCGGCCTGAACACGTCTATATGACAATATTCCATCAGTGATGCAAACTGGATGAATAACACCCTCTACAAAATTTCAGTGAAGCAGCCCCTGCAGCAGGCAAAATAGTGGACAAAGGAGATGATGTTTATCTCCTTCTTGCTCTGTCTGAAAACAGCCCGGGTCTGAAGACATCTACATGCCCGTGACAGAAGCCCTTCGATTGCGCCGCGGCCTGACGTGCACGGAGGCACGAGGGCCCGTTCAACGCTGCTTGCAGCTTTAATTTCATTTATTATTATTTATTATTTATATTATTTATTATTTCCATAGTTTTGTTTATATAAGGCTTCATGGTCGCAACCGTCCCCAAACTAAGCAGCCATATTAAAACAGACCACACAACAGTATTTTTAAACATAAACAAATCATTGTGATGAACATAATCATTGGAGTTAATAACGCAATCATTTCATTATTTCATATTAATGTAGTCTTATTGTAATGGTCCAATAACAAACAGTTAGCCATTATTGTTATTATTAATCTTTATTAAACAAGGACCATGCACAAAAAACATTAATCTCAAAATGAGAAGAGATGATTTATGCCAGATTTAGCTAATTTCCATCTGCAGTTCCTGAGCAGGTTCATAGAACAATCAACAGATAATATAAACATTCATTTACATGCATCCGTTACATACAGTAGTCTCTATCACACTTCTACAGACAAATCTAAAAACACACATCGACATATAAATACCAGCACGTTCATCCAGTACAACTATAGAATTACAATTCATTACAATTTAAAATCTGAATCACTGTAAAATTAATGTTGACATGACTGGTTGCTCAGTATCCATTTTTGTTTTTTTGCACTGTGGGAAAAAGAATGAAAGTCTGTGCAGGTTTTCAGCTCAGCTGGAAGCATATTACAATGTTTAATGGCTGTAAATGAAAAAGCAGATTGTGCAGAGGGATGTTTAAGTCTGAGTTTAGAACAGATCGAGAGGTCCTGCTCATTTGCTCAAATTGTTTGTAATTCAGTGAATAAATAAAATAAAAGTAGAAATAGTATTCTGTTTGTTTTTCAGTATGCCAAGAGTGAGCAAGACGGTTACTAACAGAGGGGTTCCCAAATATTACTAAATAAATAAATAATACTATAATATTGTTGTAAAACAATATATATTTTCAGAATACTGTGCTTATTGAGACCAAAAGCTGAAGTTAATTAGTTAAATTTGATGTATTTTTAACATGCAGCTGTCCCCAGGTTTGTGGTCAGTTGCAACATCTAAGTTCTTCCATTCAAATAAATATTGTGAACGATATGTCATATGTAATCATCTTTAAATGGTATGGCTAATTAGCAGACAGATGTAAGTTTAATATATAAAAAGTTGGTTGGTCTAGTCCAAAATGTCTCTGAGTAACTGAGAGAAATGCAAAACACCAAAGAAAACACAAATTATTACATGTGCATGAAGCTTTCTAAACCACTACTCCAACACGTCCTCACACCGAGACGACAGAGTAGATCTATTTCCAATGACTCCAAAACCACATGAATGAATGTTTTCAGCGCCCTCATAAGGACGGATGGAGACCAGATGGAGATCTATCTATCACTGGGTCAGAATTTTACCCTGTTTGGGTCAATATGGCACCAATGCAATATTAGGTTACCTTAACCTAGTAGCAGTCTGTAATTTTGACCAGCGTTTCACACAAGTTCAGGTTGTAGCTGAAAATTGTCACAAATATTTTGTTTCTTGTACAAAATGATGTGTATATGATTTTAAAATGATATACAAGTTACTAAGAACCAATAACAAACAGTGACATGTAAGTTTAAAAAGAGTGGAACAGATTGTAACAAACTTTAGTTTGGGTAAATAATAAAAAATAACAATAAAACTGGCTGAAAACAACCACTTGTCTTGAGTGGTTTTCTATTATGAGCTTAATGTAGTTTAAGTATTGCAGTAAAAGTACATAAGTATTATGAGCTTGATGTAGTTAAAGTATTGCAGTAAAAGTACATAAGTATTATGAGCTTGATGTAGTTTAAGTATTGCAGTAAAAGTACATAAGTATTATGAGCTTGATGTAGTTAAAGTATTGCAGTAAAAGTACATAAGTATTATGAGCTTGATGTAGTTAAAGTATTGCAGTAAAAGTAGTGGTTTGGTCCCTCTGACTGATATATTATTATATATGACATCATTAGATTATTAATAGTGAAGCATCAGTGTTAGAGCAGCATGTTACTGTTGTAGCTGCTGGAGGTGCAGCTAGTTTACACTACTTTATATACAGTTAGCTAGTTTAGTCCAGTGGTTCCCAACCTAGGGGTCGGGCCCCTCCAAAGGGTCAGCAGATAAATCTGAGGGGTCGTGAGATGATTAATGGGAGAGGAAAGAAGAAAAAATAATGTTCTGATACACAAATCTGTTTTCAGTTTTTGGACTTTTTCTCTAATCATTGATTTGCAAGACGTCAAAAGCCAAAAAGGTTGGAAACCACTGGTTTCATCTTTAACGATGTGTTGTATTTTAAAAGCTTGTTATATTATCCATTTTGTCAAATCTTCATCTGAAAAGTAAAGCTGTCAAATAAATGTAGTGGAGTAGAAAGTACAATATTTCCCTCTGAAATGTAGAAAGTAGCATCACATGGAAATACTCCAGTAAAGTAGAAGTACCTGAACATTGTACTTAAGTACAGTACTTGAGTAAATGTAGTCAGTTATTTTCCACCACTGTTTGACAGTGTGAGGGTTCATGTGTAGTTTGTGTCCTGCTGAAAGCTCAGATATACAGTCAGTCTGTGGATACAACTAGATGGAACTAATACAGACAACAGAGACATCTAGTGGTGGAACATGTTCATTTCAACAGAGTTCAAGCTGCTTTTAGCTCCAATACAAGTCAATTCCATCTGTCATTTGGTTCGTCATCACTTCAGTGATGTCATGTGATGTTCCTGATGGAAGCTGCTCTGTATTTGTTCCTCTGGATCCTCCACTAAGTTCCCCACCTGTCCAATCATTTCTCTACACCAACAGCTGTTTGACACAAGACTTTACACCCAGCAGCTGCTCACAAACACACTCTACACCTGACTTTTATTGATGCTGGAAATATTTATTTGAAGTATATGTGAAGTTACAGACTAGATCAGAGAGAAAGAAAGAGATCAACAGATATTCTGCTGATTGTTTGTTCTGGAGAATTACTGCACAGGACGAATCTTCATGCTGATGGTCTTCAGGGAGTAGTCATGACCCTTCCACTGGTACCACTCCACTCCTACATAAGTCACAGTGTCATCAGCCCCCCAGCGATAAACCCCGTTGGGGTTTGCATTGTGACAGTCGCTGTACCAGAACGCCCCCAGGCGGAGTTTGGCACAGTTACTGCTGCTGGAGTCCTGGTCTTTGTCGAAGGTGGTGAACTTCTGTCCGTTGTGATAACTCAGGGAGTCTCCTACAGAAACACAAGAAAACAACAAGTGTATGATCACAACACTACTGCTAATGACACCATATTATATAATGTTATATAACTATTAACACTACAACTGTCACTACTAATACAGTACTACTGCTATGGTTACCACTTGTACAAATACTTCTAGTGCTACTAGTACTGCATCTGCTGCTGCTACTGTAACATAACAACATACGGTATGTCATGTAGACAAGAACTGCAAAAGGTTGAAGGGATATAAACACCTGAAACCTGCTGGGCCTCATTTACATTGTTTACCTTTAAATGTGTTTATAAAAACCAAAGCTTCCATGTAATTAATAAAACATGAACAGACCACAGATTTGTTGTTACTGACTTGAAAATCTTTGTGAATCTGTCTTTAGCTGAAAGAATCAAACAAATAATCCAATATAAGGACAGAAATCTTCAGTGTCTCCATGTGGAAACTAAACATCAGAAAAACAAAACTACTACCTGCTAACAGTAACTGACCTGCTCCTCCATCAGTGAATCCAGACACATGCAGTGTGTATCCATAGGACTCTGGATCGATGGAGAACGAGGAGTAACGAGCAGACGCTTTGTTTCCACTGAAGTCCTCCATGTCGACCAGCAGCTCGTATTTTTTCCTCAGAGTCAGATGGAAGAGACTCTCAAGACCTGAAAACACACAAACATGAAGTCACGTCAGAGTTTAATGTTTGTTTTTATGAACAGTTTCATGAAGTCACATGACTGTTAGTTTGGTTTCATTTCTCACCGAGCCAGTACTCTCCAGCAGCGATACCAAAGCCCTCCTTGTAGTGATCCCAGGGCCTGTAGAAGTTCACCGAGCCATCCATCCTCCTCTGGAACACCTGGGGGAGGGAGGGTTAACTCGATAAACACAAGATCTCTGACAGCTCATGATTTATTGTGAAGGTCCAACAGGAAGTGTTCATACTGAAAAACACTCAGCTGTGACTTGATGACTTCAGTTCAAAAACTCACCGTCCAACGTCCTCCGTCTGAGTCCATGTCACAGTACACCTACACACAAACACTCTCATTAATAAATATGCTGCTTTAGTTAAAACTACATTCAATCAATCAGCAGCTGCCACGTCTTGAGGCTGAAGTATCTTAAATTGATAAAATAATGATAAAAACATTATTCCAACAATCATTTCCTTTCCTGATGCACTCAATACATACTGTTTGTGATGCATTCAAGAGGTTAGGTGGTTTTAAATTACAAATAACTTTTCTTTATAGGGGGGAGGGGTAGGGGGACCCCTCTCAATTGTGTATCCTTCAGAGTTTTCTCCTCCATTTTAAAACATAACCAGACGCCCATGGTGAGGAGCACTGATCTTTCTTATCCTAGGTTTGGAAGAAAAATATATTTACTATCTGGAGTGTATATCAAAAATGCTGCCCAATAAACACAAATTAGCAAAAAGAAAGTCTTATGAAAAATGTGTTGGTTCATAAGGTCAAAGAGAGGTTGAGTGAGTCAGTTGACCAAAAATATTGTTACTTTATTATGAAACCTTAGCACAATTTAGCTAAAGTAGCTAACGTTAGCCCATATGTACACAAGCTGCAACTCTGGGCTTCAAACTGGTTTCAAGGCAAACTAATGGGTGATGTCACACCTTGCCACGTCCATCTTTATATACAGTCTGTGTATCCAACCAGTAACACGACTACCTCCACTTATATCTGCTGGTTTAGTAGAATCAACTTGAACTGTCTTCACATGGTGACTCATCTTTGAACCAACATCTTCTAACTGAGTCCCAGAGAGGATGAAGTGTACCTGGACAGCAGACGTGGCTCCGAAACTATTTGCTGAAGGAGTGGAAACATAATGTCGTTGAGTGTCTGTGTCTCTGTTTATATGACTTTGTTTGGATCCAAACCAGACATCCACCCACATCGTGAGAACTCTGCTCCATTAAGTTAAGATAATATTTGATTTTAGAGTTGAGTTCAGCTACCTGGGCAATGTCATCTCCTCTGACACCAACATTGACAAAGAGATGGACAGCAGACAAGCCACCTAAAGTCATCGTGTACCATGCCATCGTGCTGACCACCCTCCTGTATGGTGCTGAGTCGTGGGTCCTGTACTTGAACATTTCCATCAGCAGTGCCTCCGCTCCATCCTCAACATTCGTTGAAGTGGTTACATCACTGATGTAGAGGTGCTGTAAACAGCAGGGCTCACCAGCATTGAGGCTGTGTGGGCCACATCTTTAGCATGGATGGTAACCACCTCCTAAAGGTCCTCGTCCTGTACAGTGAACTGTCTAGTGGCCACAGTGACAGAAAGGATCCACACAAATGCTATAAAGATACTCTCAAAAGGTCCTTCGCCAATTGCAATATTGGTCCATTGCTACAGATCAGTCTAAGTGGCGTCAGTAAACCCTCCTAGCCTCTATCAGCTTTGGAGCAAGCCGCAGGGCCATCCCAGAGGAGGAGGCAAAAGAGAAAGAACGGGAAGTAAGACCCATTAGAACCCCCTGTAGGCCTGACGTTCAACCATAGCTGCTGTAGGAGGCCCTGCCCATCTCAGATAGGCTTAGTCAGCCACAAGTCAACATCCTTCCTCATCTTCATTCAGCAACACCATACAATGCAAACATTTCAGTCCATGTTGGACTTTCCTCAGTGCAAAATGAGGCATACATGATGAATCAGCCTGTATGTAGGTTACTCTACAGGTGCATCAATCAATGATCAAGGACTGATTGAACACCCATGAAGCCAATTGTCAGTAGATCAGGTCATTACAAACAAATTAGGATAATAGCAACAACACATTCTCATACACATACTGATTTATATACATACAAATGTTAGAATTTACACCAAGAATAGGACCCACCGACACAGAAAGACAATAAGATGGAGTCACAGATAACTGGTCTTATCTGACTCTTCATTCAAGCCACTAGGGTAGCATTTCTCAACGGGGTGGTGCTACCCCCCAGGGGGCAGCTAGAGAATGTTGGGGGCTGCATTTTGCTCTCATTTATGGTTGCTCTAGCTTCTCTGTCCTCTCCTCTGCTGTATTTGCAGGTGCCTGTATTTAGCTTAGTTTGTAATGTCTATTAAAATTTGGCAAATTCCTGTAAACTTATAGCTACTGGCTGAAACAGTCCCTCCTCTCAACCAGCAGCAGAGGGAGGAGGAGGAGGACAGGATGAAGATATTGACTGATGTCCATGTTCTTCAGTCTTTCTAAACTTCACTCATTATTTTAATGTCAGGAATGTTATTTATTTTACTTTATTCTACTGTTGCTGTTGTAAGAAACGATATTTTGTCATATTTAGAATATAAAGCTCTTCTAATCCTGTTCTGAATTTATTATTATTTTTCAAATAATAATTCAAAAACCTCAAATTCTTTAGTAATGAAAAAGAACCGATAAGAGTATTGATAAATATTCTCATTTCTTTCTTCTGGAGTTAAGTTCATCCCACTAACACAGTCAACAAAGCAACATAACTCATCACTATAACGACTGTCTCTACTGTTATCAGATCATTTTAACACCTGCAGATAAAGTCATAATGAAAACTGTTAGTTACGTTACTTTTTATGCTAAAAAATAATCTGAATCAAGCTGATGAGTGAAGGTGAAATTAATCAGCAGCTTCAACCAGGAAACCAACCAGAAGAAAGACAAACATGTAACTGACAGCAGGACATTTTTAAGGTCTAAGGATTCACAAACAGTCTCAACTCTCTGTATTCATCTTTAACCTGAAGTGTTCTTTACGGAAATATGATCACAGAACAACAGCTCTGAACTCTGGAATAAAAAACCTGGAGCAAAAGTCAAATATTGACAGACAGTATAAAGCTTTATCAGTTGGATCATGAAGTCTGATGTGTTCCTTTTATTCCAACAAGGAAATAAAAAGTGCTGAGATGGCATTAATGCAGTCTGTTGAATATCTGTGATATGTGTAAAACGGGACAAATAAATTGTTTGTGGATAAGATAACGATAAAATTTGAACCATAGTTGTCCCTACAGCTGGCTGGTGGCTCCAGCCTGACTATCACAGTTCAAATCCATTCACTATAAGCCTGTTTTACCAATGTTTGGTGATTGATTATTATTTTTTATGGCACACGATGCATTTTCTTAATGAATACTGTAATGATAATTGTCCAAAATTGTGTGAAAATGCATAGTTTTTAGTCAAATAACATCAAAATTTCTTGGGAGAGGAACCCCAAACCTCCCAACCAAAACCGCTGTGGGCCAGGCCCTTGAACTGGATATTTTATTTGACTGCTGCAGGTCCAATTATTTAATTAACTGCATAGCATTATAATAAACAACAACAATCATATCATATCAGGAAAATGGTGCAGACCAAGACAAAATGCTACCAGTAGGCTATTCTATCTAATACCTCAGCTATGGATTCATATCCTTCTTTTTTTCCAGTAGCATCAGACTTTTTCCTTAGTAGGCTGTTTTCTGTTGGAATAATTAATAGAATGCTCTTTGCTTGGCCGGCTGTCAAATTTCTAACTGTTGCTTTTTTTTTAACTCATAAATATAATTTCTATTCACATGGTTTATTTGCTCCCTGCATGGGAAACTAATGATAATGATATTCCAATTGTCCACTTCAATCAAATCTGATATTTGGCATCCAATGACATGCATTTTTAATGATATAACACAAACTAATAATCAACATTAATATTCAGGGGAGACAATCAGCCTACATTTTAATTGATGGGGGGCAGTAAGGGACCTGGATAATGGATAGGGGGGCACTGGCCCAAAAAGGTTAAGAACCACTGCACTAGGGTGCATCGTTTTAAGGTAGAGTATATGCATAATGATAATAACAAAGATGTTAATATTACTCTGGTACTTAGCCTACAGGAACTCCAGTGATGGTGATTCAGTATTTAGTCTGCATTGAAAAATATTTCTGACATTAAAAAGCAGCATTTGGTACCAAAGGATCACCAAAACCCAAGAATTGTTTAAAGGATGTTTGATGCAGCTTTTATCTCTGTATATCTTCTGCTGTCTGGACACTGGATCCTCCCTCACAGCCACGGCATTGGCCCATCGAGGTGCACTGATTAGTTCATCAAGTGTCTGATGTCCAATTACAGCCGCATGCAAATAATTTATATAAACTGCAATTACAGCAATAAAAACCCAGTTACTGCAAAAAAGGAAAGCAATTAAATACAGAAACATTTAAAATATTCAAACCACAGCAAATATATAACACTAATAAAACAAAAATATTAATATCTGCTGAGTGACATGAAGCTTAACTTTGATCTTTAGATAAATGCTGTAAATCAGCTGTATGTTGTTGTGTTGACACAATCAGTAGCTGCACTCTGTGTACATTTACTCAAGTACTGTTCTTGGAGGAGGAACATCTGGAAGGTTCACCTCTGCTGGCTGTGATCCCTCACTGTCTTCCCACCCTGAACACACATTACTGCTGCCAGGAGTCGAACCGAGCGAGTCTGAATGAGAACCTGTCAGTCTAATGTCTCATTTTCTAATTTAAATATTTAAGCGTTTTATCTCGTCATCACTAAGATGTCTGGAAACAGACTGTTTAATGTGTGTGTGTACTGTAATGACAGTGTGGCCTGTTTACAATCTGCGTTGTGTTGTTTTCAGTTTTTGGACTTTTTCTCTAATCTTTGATTTTTGCTGAAATATTGGATCATTTGAACATTTATTGAAATGAAAGCATGTGAGAAGTTTAGAGGGAAAAATCACTATTTGGTGGAGCTGTTAACAACTCATAGACATGTGAAATGTGACCCCGACTCTACATCTGACTTTTATTGATGCTGGAAATATTTATTTGAAGTATATGTGAGGTTACAGACTAGATCAGAGAGAAAGAAAGAAAGAGATCAACAGATATTCTGCTGTTTGTTCGTTCTGGAGAATTACTGCACAGGACGAATCTTCATGCTGATGGTCTTCAGGGAGTAGTTAGAGCCCTTCCATGGGCCCCACTCCACTCCTACAGTAAAGATAGTGTCATCAGCCACCCAGCGATAAATCCCATTGGAGTTTGCTTGTCTACAGACGTTGTACCAGAACGCCCCCAGGAATTGTCTGGCACAGTTAGCGTTGTCGGAGTCCTGGTTTTTGTCGAAGGTGGAGAACTTCTGTCCGTTGTGAGTTTCCAGGCCGTCTCCTACAGAAACACAAGAAAACAACAAGTGTCTGATCACAACACTACTGCTAATGACACCATATTACATAATGTTATATAACTATTAACACTACGACTGTCACTACTAATACAGTACTACTGCTATGACTACCATTTGCACAAATACTTCTAGTACTACTAGTACTGCATCTGCTGCTGCTACTGTAACATTACAACATACAGTATGTCATGTAGACAAGAACTGCAAAAGGTTGAAGGGATATAAACACCTGAAATCTGCTGGGCCTCATTTACATTGTTTCCCTTTAAATGTGTTTATAAAAACCAAAGCTTCCTGTAGAACCTGTAGAAGTTCAGCAAGCCGTCCATCCTCCTCTGGAACACCTGGGGGGGGGGGAATAAACACACAAGATCTCTGACAGCTCATGATTTATTGTGAAGGTCCAACAGGAAGTGTTCATATTGAAAAACACTCAGCTGTGACTTGATGACTTCAGTTCCAAAACTCACCGTCCACCGTCCTCCGTCTGAGTCCATGTCACAGTACACCTACACACAAACACTCTCATTAATAAATATGCTGCTTTAGTTAAAACTACATTCAATCAATCAGCAGCTGCCACGTCTTGAATCTGAAGTATCTTAAAGTGCCCCCAACGGCTGCTAGCTGCTCCAACTGACTCCCATTCAAAAAGCCTCAACTTCTCTCTAGAAATAGTGAGTCAATCATTGTTTTCAAGTCATTTCAGTCTCAGTCTCTATATTCAGTCCCTCTAATAAGTGTGCAGGTGGTCATTTTGGATATTACTGTTCCATTAAAGGACCAGTTTGTAAGATTATTTCACTAAGTTTAATGTTACTTGATTTTGAAACCTGCCCTGTTAGCACAATTTAGCTAAAGTAGCTAACGTTAGCACATATGTACACAAGCTGCAACTCTGGGCTTCAAACAGTTTTTTTTGCAAACTAATGGGTGACATCACACCTTGCTACGTCCATCTTTATATACAGTCTGTGTATCCAACCAGTCATATGACTTCCACCAGTTATATCTGCTGGTTTAGTAGAATCAACCTGAACTGTCTTCACATGGTGACTCATCTTTGAACCAACATCTTCTAACTGTGTCCCAGAGAGGATGAAGTGTACCTGGACAGCAGACGTGGCTCCGATGGGATAGATGGTGTACACTCCGCTGGGTCGGGTGTTGTCATGGTTATAGATGTCACTGCAGTCCAGCGGGAGGACGAGACGTAAGCAGGAGGTCAACGCTGGAGCCAGCAGGAGGAGAACCACTGAAACCAGCTGGAACAGAAACACAGCAGCAGACACAAAATGAACTAAAACTAAACTAAGTGGGAAGATTCACTCTCCAATTTAGTTAAAACAAGTGACTTTCCTGTAGAAAATAAAGAAAAGTTAATTGTACGAAACTCTTGTCACCACAGACTATTTCAGAGAATCTGACTGAAAGTACTGATCTATATTAATTCAGTCAGGTGTATAAAGTCACAAACTTACCTTCATCATCAGAGTTCTACTGAGGTGATATGATGAAAATCTTGATATCAGTCAGTCTGGACACTCTGATGTGTCTGAGCTGTATTTACATCCCAAAGATTAATAAATGACTGAACAGCTGCTACTCCACACCAATAAAACTATTTGCTGAATGAGTGGAAACATAATGTCGTTGAGTGTCTGTGTCTCTGTTTACACGACCAAAGAGGCCGTTCTCAATTAACTTTCATGAATTGAAAAACAAACTGTGAAACAGCAGCAACTACGCTTATACTCTGTGAAGCTGGGGTTATGCCATGGTTATGTTATGTAATCAATGTTGTCGCTGTGGTACCAACTTGTGAATTACAACGTAGGCACACCCTAAAGCATACGTTGATTTATCCTCTGTTTCACTCTAAATGAAGCCATAATTTACAAAATTAACATCATGATGCATTGAAGAAGACTTGATACTAGCAATTGAAACCATAAACTCATTAGGAAACAGTTTACTGAGGTAAAAAAAAATCATGTGAGAAGTACACTGTAAAAAAAAAGAAGTTATTTCACAGAAATTTACTGCACTATTTTACAGTTGTTTTTTTTTCTACATTAAGTGTAAAAGCCATAAAAACACAGTAAATTATTTTTATTAAAAATATTCACCATAAAGGCTGTAATCTGTAAATTAATATAAGGGAATATTATAGTTTTTTAACAGGGTTTTTCAATTACTTAATGGTCTTGAATGTTACGTTGAATTGAATTGAATTCTCTGTAAAAATACAAATAATACACATCCTATTACTGAATGTAAAATTAAGGCAACTTTCTGTTTTTTTACTTTAAATTTAATGTAAAAAAAAAGTTAAAGTAAAGTTTACCATCAAATAACGGTAAAAAAAACCTTTAGTTATTCTACAAAGAATTTTTTTTAAATACAGATATTTACTGTAGACATTATCTGCATTTTTACAGTCCAACTGTTGTAAAATAAAAACATGTATACATGTGCACAAAAAAATGAAAAACATTGCAGAAGTACTTTAAAAGTACCTAATTTAAATAATGGCTTGTTTTATATAGTATTCTTTTGTAAATGCATAGAATTACCCAATTTATCCTTAAGACTGCCCCATCAAAGCACAAATTTCTGGATGTAAAACATAAACTGTAACACCCATTAACACCCATTAATACTATCTTGAGAGCTTTAGGCTTTAATTATATGTGATTATCTCATCTATTTACAGTAAATTCCTGGTAAAAATATTGGTTTGATACTGTACAAAAAAATAGGAACATGCGAAAATGGCTTACAAAAACATAATTTTAATAATCATTACCTTATATAAACATTATCTGAAAGTAATTAAAAGCAACTATCCAATAGATCTACAGACTTCTCCAATTAATGTATGAGATTTACTGTATATAAATAGTATTTGACAGTAATTACAAGCAACTATCCAATATATCCATCTGACACTCTTCTTCAGAGGGATATTTTTTGTAGCTCCCTCAATTTGTTTTATGCATTGCATTGTGGGAGAATATTATCCATCAATAGCACACACAAAAATAAATCAAAAGTCAATTTTGTCCCTTCTCCATTATGAACACACTAAACATTTAAACCTGCTGTATACTGAATGAGTGATCCAACTGTGGTGAATGACGAATGAGCAGAATACGCTGAATGAAACTTAATGACTCTTTTGTCCACTCTACTGCTGTGTTTTTTACATATATATTGTATAGTCTGAGAGCGCAGAAACCAAAGAGGATGTCAGCGTAGCTGTGTGAAGGTGAGTTTGATTTTGCTTGTTTTCATTTGGTAGCCTCTGAGTCTGTCCCTTATCACCTTCCTTGATACTCTGACAAAGGTTCCTCACAGGTAAAACTTTATTTCACAGTAAAACAGCAAATAATTGTACAAAGCCAGAAAGGGTTGCAGAAATGTTTCGTTTTTCTTGTTTCCTATCTTGTCGATTGTCTTTTTGATCCAAAATCCTTTAGGATTTAATTTAACGTTTAAATTGTATTGCATGTAAATGAAGAGATTTGCTTTTTGCCCATTATCTATTCATATAAGACAACAAACAGAACACTAGTGGGTCAAAAAATGAGGGAGGGAAAGGGAGAGGAGGGGTGAGAGACAGACGGTGATCAGTAGATGCTGAGTAAAAGGGAACAGGCAGCTTTACATTACGGTGCTGTAATATCTCTTAACTACAGTCCTTTCATCCCCACGTCCAAACTGTGTGAGTGTCAGCATGTGTGTATGTAATACTGTAAGTCAAGGCTGATAATTAGTGTGATTACTGCAAGCGATCACACTATTGTAGCAGCTCGCAACAGTAGAGTTGGCACATGTGCACCTGGACAGCGGCGTATGACTTTGTTTTTTTTTCTCACCCATCTTCATCCAGCAAATCACTAGTTGAGTTCCTTTTTGTTTGGCTTGGTAGCATTGTCAAAATACATTACATTTCAAATCAGTTTGAATTGTGCTATATGCCCTTGCTTTTGGTATTTGGTACCGTGTCATCCAATCACAACATCAAACAAAAAGCTATTTTGTGTATATATTTTTTACTCAAATTGTTTTCCTGAAGTGAATTTAATTCCATTGAAATGTAAAAGGCATAGGACTGAAGATGCAGGAATTAAGTTTTGAAATCAGTTTTGCTAACTATTACATCTGTACTGTTGCTAAAATAATGTCTTGTTTCAGCAGCAAGTCAACATTTCTGGGAGCGGAGCTGGACTTGTGATTCTGATGTTCCAAACTACACAGTGAGTTTCATTTTTACTTTGTTTTATATGACAACATGCCCAAATAACTTAATTCTATGTGGATAATATCCCATCACTGTCTGTGTAGTGTTGTGTACTTGTAGATTTATTACTCAAGTGGCCTATATGAAACACATCAGCAATCTGCAGCAATATCCCAGTCCTTCAGTGTTGCATTCCTGGACAGATGCAACACTGAAGTGTGCTATTTATACTACTACAGTCTATGATACACATTGTTTTTGTTTTTCAGGTGGTTCACAGGGATGTAAACTTGATAAACACACAAAATCTCTGATAGCTCATGATTTATTGTGAAGGTTAGGGTTCTACATACGTTCACCTACACTCACCTTTCCTAACAAACAGACAGAATAATGTGCTAAAAGGACTTAAAATGTTCTGTTAGGAAACTTGTTGTCTGGTTTTGACGTTTCTAAATCTCTAAAATCAAATCGATGGTCTCTTCTAACGTCTCTCAGCTGTTCTGCATCAGTGTCTCCCAACAAATGACAAGATAATATTTATCTCTGCAGTGTTTCTGCTTCGAGGAGCAGCGTCTGAACCCTCACGAGGAGGTCGACATGCCCGTCTTCTTCTACATCGACCCGGAGTTCGACGAGGACCCGAGGATGGCCCGAGTGGACACCATCACTCTGTCCTACACCTTCTTCGAGGCCAAGGAGGGTCAGAAGCTCCCTCTGCCGGGATACAGCTACAACTGACAGAGAGGACGCCGAAAAACTCAACCCGGACCTGTTTGTGGGGTTATTATTAGAGTCCGAGCAACAGAAAAGCAGAGAAAAATAATCCAAGACTCTTTTCTTTCTTTGAAATGGAAATATTTTCAGTAATAATTAGTCAATTCATAGATTAGTTGCCAACTAGTAAATTAATCTGCAAAATACGACCGGATGCAGCAGGACATTCTGGTGTTTTTGGCATCTTTTTCTGGCATATTAAATAGTCTGGTAGTCTGGATACTGGAACGCACCCAGTGAGCGACATTTTTCAGCATTTTCTGACATTTTATAGACAAACAACTAATTGATTAATTGATAAAACTAAAAAAACATTTGTTTTCAGCCTCTGAGACTTATTTTGTGTAGAAGAAGAAAAAGACAAATCCTGCATTGTCTCTTTTGTTCACAGAAATTTAAAAATCTCTGGAAAATCCTGAAAAAAAGTGATCTGTGATTCATATACAGATAAATTAAACTCGCTCTTATTTTACACGAGTTCACAATGTTTTTAGGCTTTAATAAAAGACAAAATGATTCTTTTGTGAGATCTGATAAAAACTAAACCTGTTTTTGGATTCTAATACATGCCGAGCAAACGCCAAATGTAAAAACAAAACCTTTCTTTCTTGACGTCTTGACGTTTACGCTGAAAAACATTTGTTTTCATTAGGTTTCTTATTTTGCTTAAAACAAGAAAAAGTTGCACCATAATGCGTCTTTTCAAAGTGCAGCGTCTCTTTTGTACAGATTTTATCCCAGAAATTAATTCATGGAAAATTCCCTAAAAACCAAACAAACATGTGTTTGTGTGTCGATTCTAGAAAACTCTTGAAAGAACTTAAAAGAATTAGAAACAGATAAATTAATCTCAGTTTTATTTTACAAGTTAAAAAGGTTTTCAGACTTTAATAAAAGACAAAATATTTCTTTGTAGGTGTAATATTTCTAAAAGAAGAGAACCTGGATTATTTTTCTACATTTCACTTGCAGATGTTTGTTTTTCACGTCGCTTGTGGTCGAAGTGACGAGTCGACTGTTCAGGATGAAACAGAAAAACTTCAGGAGTCGATGCTGCGATGGACAAAAGTTCAGAGACCGAACTGTTTCAAACTGTCGGTGTGTGTGTGTGTGTGTGTGTGTGTGTGAGTGTGTGAGTGTGTGTGTGTGTGTGTGTGTGTGTGTGTGAGTGTGTGAGTGTGTGTGTGTGTGTGTGTGTGTGTGTGTGTGTGTGTGTGAGTGAATGTATATAAATCAGAACATTTATAATTTAACAGCTACTGTTTCTTCTGATAAACAGTTATAATTAATTGTTCTTTAAACTGAAAAGAAATCAATAAATTATGACAAATTAAAGCTGGTCTTGAACTGTTAAACTGTTTTTTTGTTTATTTAACAAGCTGTGATCTATTATTTCCTTTAATTTTAATTTGAAAGAGTGACATTAAACATATATTAAAGACACAACAGAAAAAGGGAGAAAAACAAAGTAATTACAGTAATAGAATAACTGCATGTTAGAGGAAGGAAGTAGAGATTCATTATTTGACTTTAGTGCTGGATCGACTGGTGTCATTGTGTCTGTTACTGCTGAGATATTTAATCAATTGTTTCTAATTTCATGGTAAAATAAATAAGACAAAGGAATTTGTTTCCCCAAAACAAATTCCTTTGGGTGAGAATTTTACCTGATCTGGGTCAATATGGCACCAATGCAAGATTAGGTCAACTTTGTCAAGTACCAGTCTGTAATTTTGACCTCTAATTTATTTTGTGTTAATTAATTTTGTGTTCCACACAACGAGTTCAGTTCGACTCAAACTGGGTAAATTTTGACCCAGTGATATTAAGAGTGCACACATAAAGAACTTGAAAACTTTATTGAATATGTATTTGCTAATAATGGTGGAAGAAGTATTCAGATCCTTTACTGCAGTAAAACTACTAAAAAAACAATGTAAAAATACTCCATTACAAGTAAAAGTCCTGCATGAAAAATCCTCCTACAGTAAAAGTACATAAGTATTATGAGCTTGATGTAGTTAAAGTATTGCAGTAAAAGTACATAAGTATTATGAGCTTGATGTAGTTAAAGTATTGCAGTAAAAGTACATAAGTATTATGAGCTTGATGTAGTTAAAGTATTGCAGTAAAAGTACATAAGTATTATGAGCTTGATGTAGTTAAAGTATTGCAGTAAAAGTAGTGGTTTGGTCCCTCTGACTGATATATTATTATATATGACATCATTAGATTATTAATAGTGAAGCATCAGTGTTAGAGCAGCATGTTACTGTTGTAGCTGCTGGAGGTGGAGCTAGTTTACACTACTTTATATACAGTTAGCTAGTTTAGTCCAGTGGTTCCCAACCTAGGGGTTGGGGCCCCTCCAAAGGGTCAGCAGATAAATCTGAGGGGTGGTGAGATGATTAATGGGAGAGGAAAGAAGAAAAAACAAATCTGTTTTCAGTTTTTGGACTTTTTCTCTAATCTTTGATTTTTGCTGAAATATTGGATCATTTGAACATTTATTGAAATGAAAGCATGTGAGAAGTTTAGAGGGAAAAATCACTATTTGGTGGAGCTGTTAACAACTCATAGACATGTGAAATGTGACCCCGACTACACACTGCTTTTTGTAAGACATCAAAAGACAAAAAGGTTGGAAACCACTGGTTTCATCTTTAACAATGTGTTGTATTTTAAAAGCTTGTTATATTATCCATTGTGTCAAATCTTCATCTGAAAAGTAACTAAAGCTGTCAAATAAATGTAGTGGAGTAGAAAGTACAATATTTCCCTCTGAAATGTAGAAAGTAGCATCACATGGAAATACTCCAGTAAAGTACAAGTAGTTAAAAATTGTTCTACAGTACTTGAGTAAATGTAGTCAGTTATTTTCCACCACTGTGTGACAGTGTGTGGGTTCATGTGTAGTTTGTGTCCTGCTGAAAGCTCAGATATACAGTCAGTCTGTGGATACAACTAGATGGAACTAATACAGACAACAGAGACATCTAGTGGTGGAACGTGTTCATTTCAGCAGAGTTCAAGCTGCTTTTAGCTCCAATACAAGTCAACTCCGTCTGTCATTTGGTTCGTCATCACTTCAGTGATGTCATGTGATGTTTCTGATGCAAGCTGCTCTGTATTTGTTCCTCTGGATCCTCCACTAAGTTCCCCACCTGTCCAATCATTTCTCTACACCAACAGCTGTTTGACACAAGACTTTACACCCAGCAGCTGCTCACAAACACACTCTACACCTGACTTTTATTGATGCTGGAAATATTTATTGGAAGTATATGTGAGGTTACAGACTAGAGAGAAAGAAAGAAAGAGATCAACAGATATTCTGCACAGGACGAATCTTCATGCTGATGGTCTTCAGGGAGTAGTTCCAGCCCTTCCAGTAGGACCACTCCACTCCAGCAGCATCATGAGTGCTATCATCACCCCAGAGATAAATCCCGTTGGGGTTTGCTCTATGACAGTTGTTGTACCAGAACGCCCCCAGGTAGAGTTTGGCACAGCTACGGCTATCGGAGTCCTGGTCTTTGTCGAAGGTGGAGAACTTCTGTCCGTTGTGAGTTTCCAGGCCGTCTCCTACAGAAACACAAGAAAACAACAAGTGTGTGATCATAACACTACTGCTAATGACACCATACTATATTGTTGGGCCGTGGCTACAAGTTTGGCTATCAGCAATAATTCATGATTATCAAGATAATTATTAATTATTAAAATCAATAAAATTATCAATAAGAATTAATAATAATGGGGCACCACCCTGGACTCAGGGAAAAAGATAGCCAATTCAGTCTCAAAGTGTACTAATCTATGAATTTGGAACTTTGATTAATAATTAACTTAATAACTATAAACTAAATTACCATATCAATAGCTAGTTAAGGTTGAAGGAGTTTTGAGTTCTTTACACAAGGTTACACATGTTGGCAAAACTCATTCTTGTGCAACATTAAAACAGACAACAGGTATATCCAAAAGCATTTATTTAACAAAACACACAATACTAGTCTAGGTAAGTGTACCTATATACAAGTGTGTGTGTGTGTGTGTGTGTGTGTGTGTGTGTGTGTGTGTGGAAGACAATGGCAAGATGGCTGCAGTCACCTGGTGACTGAGCACATGGCATACCGACAATATGACTGACAAAGGGAACTACAGAGATAAAAGGCCAGACCATGTGGTGTCTTGAACCAAAGTTTGCAAAACTAGGTTTTGAAACTCTTAACTGTGTGGTTCTCTATTCAAGGCCAATTGATGTAGGATCAAGGTGCCAGGTTAGGGAGAGGTTAGTTGCATGCAAGGCCTAGTTACTGGATGTAACACGTGTTAAGCATGCTATCATTAACCTAGCGGTGTGGCTATGCAATAACCTGACTATGAACAAGGACATCACAACAATAGTTCAATGAATAACCTTAGCCAAATCAATATATGTGCAGTACATTGATTAAATTAAACATTCTTGCTTAACTGTGCTATGCTTCACTATGTTGCAAAGCTATGCCCAGTTGAGGGGAGGAGCTGAGAGCTGCTCCGTCAGCAGCTGGAGGTGAAAAAGAGCAAGGAGCTGAATCTCTAGTTGTGATAACCTGGATCCATGGGTGGAGCTTCACACTTTAGGTGCGAACCCCCAGGGCTCAGGTTTCTTGGAGTCTTGAAAAATGTGGTAAACTGTGGTCCACATGTAGTCCCAACAATATAATGTTATATTACTATTAACACTACAATTCTCACTACTAATATAGTACTACTGCTATGGCTACCACTTGTACAAATACTTCTAGTACTACTAGTACTGCATCTGCTGCTGCTACTGTAACATAACAACATACAGTATGTCATGTAGACAAGAACTGCAAAAGGTTGAATGGATATAAACACCTGAAACCTGCTGGGCCTCATTTACATTGTTTCCCTTTGAATGTGTTTATAAACCAAAGCATCCATGTAATTAATAAAACATGAACAGACCACAGATTTGTTGTTACTGACTTGAAAATCTTTGTGAATCTGTCTTTAGCTGAAGGAATCAAACAAATAATCCAATATAAGGACAGAAATCTTCAGTGTCTCCATGTGGAAACTAAACATCATAAAAACAAAACTACTACCTGCTAACAGTAACTGACCTGCTCCTCCATCAGTGAATCCAGACACATGCAGTCTGTATCCGTTGGACTCTGATTCGATGGAGAACGAGGAGTAACGAGCAGACACTTTGTTTCCACTGAAGTCCTCCATGTCGACCAGCAGCTCGACCTTCTTCCTCTGTGTCAGATGGAAGAGATTCTCAAGGCCTGAAAACACACAAACATGAAGTCACGTCAGAGTTTAATGTTTGTTTTTATGAACAGTTTCATGAAGTCACATGACTGTTAGTTTGGTTTCATTTCTCACCGAGCCAGTACTCTCCAGCAGCGATACCAAAGCCCTTCTTGTAGTGATCCCAGGGCCTGTAGAAGTTCACCGAGCCGTCCATCCTCCTCTGGAACACCTGAGGGAGGGGGGGGGGTTAACTCAATAAACACACAAGATCTCTGACAGCTCATGATTTATTGTGAAGGTCCAACAGGAAGTGTTCATACTGAAAAACACTCAGCTGTGACTTGATGACTTCAGTTCAAAAACTCACCGTCCAACGTCCTCCGTCTGAGTCCATGTCACAGTACACCTACACACAAACACTCTCATTAGTAAATATGATGCTTTAGTTAAAACTACATTCAATCAATCAGCAGCTGCCAAGTCTTGAATCTGAATTATCTTAAATTGATAAAATAATGATAAAATGCTGCCCAGTAAACACAAATCACCAAAAAGGGTTGTTGGTTCATTTGACCACGAGTACTGTTACTTGATTTTGAAACCTGCCCTGTTAGCACAATTTAGCTAAAGTAGCTAACGTTAGCCCATATGTACACAAGCTGCAACTCTGGGCTTCAAACTGGTTTGATGTCACACTTGGCGACATCCTTCTTTATATACAGTCTGTGTATCCAACCAGTCATATGACTTCCACCAGTTATATCTGCTGGTTTAGTAGAATCAACCTGAACTGTCATCACATGGTGACTCATCTTTGAACCAACATCTTCTAACTGTGTCCCAGAGAGGATGAAGTGTACCTGGACAGCAGACGTGGCTCCGATAGGATAGATGGTGTACACTCCGCTGGGTCGGGTGTTGTCATGGTTATAGATGTCACTGCAGTCCAGCGGGAGGACGAGACGTAAGCAGGAGGTCAACACTGGAGCCAGCAGGAGGAGAACCACTGAAACCAGCTGCAACAGAAACACAGCAGCAGACACAAAATAAACTAAAACTAAACTCAGTGGAAGATTCACTCTCCAATTTAGTTAAAACAAGTGACTGTATTTTGGCATTTTGTGGGTTCTTAAACAGAATCACAGAGTGAAGCTTTAAAAGTGCAAAATACAGAGAAAACAGAGCAAAGTAAATTGTTTCTATCACCACAGACTATTTCAGAGAATCTGACAGAAACTACTGATTAATATTAATTCAGTCAGGTGTATAAAGACACAAACTCACCTTCATCATCAGAGTTCTGCGGAGGTGATATGATGAAAATCTTGATGTCAGTCAGTCTGGACGCTCTGATGTGTCTGAGCTGTATTTATACCCCAAAGATGAATAAATAACTGAACAGTTGCTGCTTCACACCGATAAAACTATTTACTGAAGGAGTGGAAACATAATGTCGTTGAGTGTCTGTGTCTCTGTTTATATGACTTTGTTTGGATCCAAACCGGACATCCACCCACATCGTGAGAACTCTGCTCCATAAAGTTAAGATAATATTTGATTTTAGAGTTGAGTTCAGCTACCTGGGCAATGTCATCTCCTCTGACACCAACATTGACAAAGAGATGGACAGCAGACAAGCCACCTAAAGTCATCGTGTACCATGCCATCGTGCTGACCACCCTCCTGTATGGTGCTGAGTCGTGGGTCCTGTACTTGAACATTTCCATCAGCAGTGCCTCCGCTCCATCCTCAACATTCGTTGAAGTGGTTACATCACTGATGTTGAGGTGCTGCAAACAGCAGGGCTCACCAGCATTGAGGCTGTGTGGGCCACATCTTTAGCATGGATGGTCACCGCCTCCCCAAGGTCCTCGTCCTGTACAGTGAACTGTCTAGTGGCCACAGTGACAGAGGGGATCCACACAAATGCTATGAAGATACTCTCAAAAGGTCCTTCGCCAATTGCAATATTGGTCCATCGCTACGGATCAGGCTAGGTGGCGTCTGTAAACCCTCCAAGACTCTACCAGTTTTGGAGGTAGCTGTAGGGCCATCCCAGAGGAGGAGGCAAAAGAGAAAGAACGGGAAGTAAGACCCATTAGAACCCCCTGTAGGCCTGACGTTCAACCATAGCTGCTGTAGGAGGCCCTGCCCATCTCAGATAGGCTTAGTCAGCCACAAGTCAACATCCTTCCTCATCTTCATTCAGCAACACCATACAATGCAAACATTTCAGTCCATGTTGGACTTTCCTCAGTGCAAAATGAGGCATACATGATGAATCAGCCTGTATGTGGGTTACTCTACAGGTGCATCAATCAATGATCAAGGACTGATTGAACACCCATGAAGCCAATTGTCAGCAGATCAGGTCATTACAAACAAATTAGGATAATAGCAACAACACATTCTCATACACATACTGATTTATATACATACAAATGTTAGAATTTACACCAAGAATAGGACCCACCGACACAGAAAGACAATAAGATGGAGTCACAGATAACTGGTCTTATCTGACTCTTCATTCAAGCCACTAGGGTAGCGTTTCTCAACGGGGTGGTGCTACCCCCAGGGGGCAGCTAGAGAATGTTGGGGGCTGCATTTTGCTCTCATTTATGGTTGCTCTAGCTTCTCTGTCCTCTCCTCTGCTGTATTTGCAGGTGTCTGTATTTAGCTTAGTTTGTAATGTCTATTAAAATTTGGCAAATTCCTGTAAACTTATAGCTACTGGCTGAAACAGTCCCTCCTCTCAACCAGCAGCAGAGGGAGGAGGAGGAGGACAGGATGAAGATATTGACTGATGTCCATGTTCTTCAGTCTTTCTAAACTTCACTCATTATTTTAATGTCAGGAATGTTATTTATTTTACTTTATTCTACTGTTGCTGTTGTAAGAAACGATATTTTGTCATATTTAGAATATAAAGCTCATCTAATCCTGTTCTGAATTTATTATTATTTTTCAAATAATAATTCAAAAACCTCAAATTCTTTAGTAATGAAAAAGAACCGATAAGAGTATTGATAAATATTCTCATTTCTTTCTTCTGGAGTTAAGTTCATCCCACTAACACAGTCAACAAAGCAACATAACTCATCACTATAACGACTGTCTCTACTGTTATCAGATCATTTTAACACCTGCAGATAAAGTCATAATGAAAACTGTTAGTTACGTTACTTTTTATGCTAAAAAATAATCTGAATCAAGCTGATGAGTGAAGGTGAAATTAATCAGCAGCTTCAACCAGGAAACCAACCAGAAGAAAGACAAACATGTAACTGACAGCAGGACATTTTTAAGGTCTAAGGATTCACAAACAGTCTCAACTCTCTGTATTCATCTTTAACCTGAAGTGTTCTTTACGGAAATATGATCACAGAACAACAGCTCTGAACTCTGGAATAAAAAACCTGGAACAAAAGTCAAATATTGACAGACAGTATAAAGCTTTATCAGTTGGATCATGAAGTCTGATGTGTTCCTTTTATTCCAACAAGGAAATAAAAAGTGCTGAGATGGCATTAATGCAGTCTGTTGAATATCTGTGATATGTGTAAAACGGGACAAATAAATTGTTTGTGGATAAGATAACGATAAAATTTGAACCATAGTCGTCCCTACAGCTGGCTGGTGGCTCCAGCCTGACTATCACAGTTCAAATCCATTCACTATAAGCCTGTTTTACCAATGTTTGGTGATTGATTATTATTTTTTATGGCACACGATGCATTTTCTTAATGAATACTGTAATGATAATTGTCCAAAATTGTGTGAAAATGCATAGTTTTTAGTCAAATAACATCAAAATTTCTTGGGAGAGGAACCCCAAACCTCCCAACCAAAACCGCTGTGGGCCAGGCCCTTGAACTGGATATTTTATTTGACTGCTGCAGGTCCAATTATTTAATTAACTGCATAGCATTATAATAAACAACAACAATCATATCATATCAGGAAAATGGTGCAGACCAAGACAAAATGCTACCAGTAGGCTATTCTATCTAATACCTCAGCTATGGATTCATATCCTTCTTTTTTTCCAGTAGCATCAGACTTTTTCCTTAGTAGGCTGTTTTCTGTTGGAATAATTAATAGAATGCTCTTTGCTTGGCCGGCTGTCAAATTTCTAACTGTTGCTTTTTTTTTAACTCATAAATATAATTTCTATTCACATGGTTTATTTGCTCCCTGCATGGGAAACTAATGATAATGATATTCCAATTGTCCACTTCAATCAAATCTGATATTTGGCATCCAATGACATGCATTTTTAATGATATAACACAAACTAATAATCAACATTAATATTCAGGGGAGACAATCAGCCTACATTTTAATTGATGGGGGGCAGTAAGGGACCTGGATAATGGATAGGGGGGCACTGGCCCAAAAAGGTTAAGAACCACTGCACTAGGGTGCATCGTTTTAAGGTAGAGTATATGCATAATGATAATAACAAAGATGTTAATATTACTCTGGTACTTAGCCTACAGGAACTCCAGTGATGGTGATTCAGTATTTAGTCTGCATTGAACAATATTTCTGACATTAAAAAGCAGCATTTGGTACCAAAGGATCACCAAAACCCAAGAATTGTTTAAAGGATGTTTGATGCAGCTTTTATCTCTGTATATCTTCTGCTGTCTGGACACTGGATCCTCCCTCACAGCCACGGCATTGGCCCATCGAGGTGCACTGATTAGTTCATCAAGTGTCTGATGTCCAATTACAGCCGCATGCAAATAATTTATATAAACTGCAATTACAGCAATAAAAACCCAGTTACTGCAAAAAAGGAAAGCAATTAAATACAGAAACATTTAAAATATTCAAACCACAGCAAATATATAACACTAATAAAACAAAAATATTAATATCTGCTGAGTGACATGAAGCTTAACTTTGATCTTTAGATAAATGCTGTAAATCAGCTGTATGTTGTTGTGTTGACACAATCAGTAGCTGCACTCTGTGTACATTTACTCAAGTACTGTTCTTGGAGGAGGAACATCTGGAAGGTTCACCTCTGCTGGCTGTGATCCCTCACTGTCTTCCCACCCTGAACACACATTACTGCTGCCAGGAGTCGAACCGAGCGAGTCTGAATGAGAACCTGTCAGTCTAATGTCTCATTTTCTAATTTAAATATTTAAGCGTTTTATCTCGTCATCACTAAGATGTCTGGAAACAGACTGTTTAATGTGTGTGTGTACTGTAATGACAGTGTGGCCTGTTTACAATCTGCGTTGTGTTGTTTTCAGTTTTTGGACTTTTTCTCTAATCTTTGATTTTTGCTGAAATATTGGATCATTTGAACATTTATTGAAATGAAAGCATGTGAGAAGTTTAGAGGGAAAAATCACTATTTGGTGGAGCTGTTAACAACTCATAGACATGTGAAATGTGACCCCGACTCTACATCTGACTTTTATTGATGCTGGAAATATTTATTTGAAGTATATGTGAGGTTACAGACTAGATCAGAGAGAAAGAAAGAAAGAGATCAACAGATATTCTGCTGTTTGTTCGTTCTGGAGAATTACTGCACAGGACGAATCTTCATGCTGATGGTCTTCAGGGAGTAGTTAGAGCCCTTCCATGGGCCCCACTCCACTCCTACAGTAAAGATAGTGTCATCAGCCACCCAGCGATAAATCCCATTGGAGTTTGCTTGTCTACAGACGTTGTACCAGAACGCCCCCAGGAATTGTCTGGCACAGTTAGCGTTGTCGGAGTCCTGGTTTTTGTCGAAGGTGGAGAACTTCTGTCCGTTGTGAGTTTCCAGGCCGTCTCCTACAGAAACACAAGAAAACAACAAGTGTCTGATCACAACACTACTGCTAATGACACCATATTACATAATGTTATATAACTATTAACACTACGACTGTCACTACTAATACAGTACTACTGCTATGACTACCATTTGCACAAATACTTCTAGTACTACTAGTACTGCATCTGCTGCTGCTACTGTAACATTACAACATACAGTATGTCATGTAGACAAGAACTGCAAAAGGTTGAAGGGATATAAACACCTGAAATCTGCTGGGCCTCATTTACATTGTTTCCCTTTAAATGTGTTTATAAAAACCAAAGCTTCCTGTAGAACCTGTAGAAGTTCAGCAAGCCGTCCATCCTCCTCTGGAACACCTGGGGGGGGGGGAATAAACACACAAGATCTCTGACAGCTCATGATTTATTGTGAAGGTCCAACAGGAAGTGTTCATATTGAAAAACACTCAGCTGTGACTTGATGACTTCAGTTCCAAAACTCACCGTCCACCGTCCTCCGTCTGAGTCCATGTCACAGTACACCTACACACAAACACTCTCATTAATAAATATGCTGCTTTAGTTAAAACTACATTCAATCAATCAGCAGCTGCCACGTCTTGAATCTGAAGTATCTTAAAGTGCCCCCAACGGCTGCTAGCTGCTCCAACTGACTCCCATTCAAAAAGCCTCAACTTCTCTCTAGAAATAGTGAGTCAATCATTGTTTTCAAGTCATTTCAGTCTCAGTCTCTATATTCAGTCCCTCTAATAAGTGTGCAGGTGGTCATTTTGGATATTACTGTTCCATTAAAGGACCAGTTTGTAAGATTATTTCACTAAGTTTAATGTTACTTGATTTTGAAACCTGCCCTGTTAGCACAATTTAGCTAAAGTAGCTAACGTTAGCACATATGTACACAAGCTGCAACTCTGGGCTTCAAACAGTTTTTTTTGCAAACTAATGGGTGACATCACACCTTGCTACGTCCATCTTTATATACAGTCTGTGTATCCAACCAGTCATATGACTTCCACCAGTTATATCTGCTGGTTTAGTAGAATCAACCTGAACTGTCTTCACATGGTGACTCATCTTTGAACCAACATCTTCTAACTGTGTCCCAGAGAGGATGAAGTGTACCTGGACAGCAGACGTGGCTCCGATGGGATAGATGGTGTACACTCCGCTGGGTCGGGTGTTGTCATGGTTATAGATGTCACTGCAGTCCAGCGGGAGGACGAGACGTAAGCAGGAGGTCAACGCTGGAGCCAGCAGGAGGAGAACCACTGAAACCAGCTGGAACAGAAACACAGCAGCAGACACAAAATGAACTAAAACTAAACTAAGTGGGAAGATTCACTCTCCAATTTAGTTAAAACAAGTGACTTTCCTGTAGAAAATAAAGAAAAGTTAATTGTACGAAACTCTTGTCACCACAGACTATTTCAGAGAATCTGACTGAAAGTACTGATCTATATTAATTCAGTCAGGTGTATAAAGTCACAAACTTACCTTCATCATCAGAGTTCTACTGAGGTGATATGATGAAAATCTTGATATCAGTCAGTCTGGACACTCTGATGTGTCTGAGCTGTATTTACATCCCAAAGATTAATAAATGACTGAACAGCTGCTACTCCACACCAATAAAACTATTTGCTGAATGAGTGGAAACATAATGTCGTTGAGTGTCTGTGTCTCTGTTTACACGACCAAAGAGGCCGTTCTCAATTAACTTTCATGAATTGAAAAACAAACTGTGAAACAGCAGCAACTACGCTTATACTCTGTGAAGCTGGGGTTATGCCATGGTTATGTTATGTAATCAATGTTGTCGCTGTGGTACCAACTTGTGAATTACAACGTAGGCACACCCTAAAGCATACGTTGATTTATCCTCTGTTTCACTCTAAATGAAGCCATAATTTACAAAATTAACATCATGATGCATTGAAGAAGACTTGATACTAGCAATTGAAACCATAAACTCATTAGGAAACAGTTTACTGAGGTAAAAAAAAATCATGTGAGAAGTACACTGTAAAAAAAAAGAAGTTATTTCACAGAAATTTACTGCACTATTTTACAGTTGTTTTTTTTTCTACATTAAGTGTAAAAGCCATAAAAACACAGTAAATTATTTTTATTAAAAATATTCACCATAAAGGCTGTAATCTGTAAATTAATATAAGGGAATATTATAGTTTTTTAACAGGGTTTTTCAATTACTTAATGGTCTTGAATGTTACGTTGAATTGAATTGAATTCTCTGTAAAAATACAAATAATACACATCCTATTACTGAATGTAAAATTAAGGCAACTTTCTGTTTTTTTACTTTAAATTTAATGTAAAAAAAAAGTTAAAGTAAAGTTTACCATCAAATAACGGTAAAAAAAACCTTTAGTTATTCTACAAAGAATTTTTTTTAAATACAGATATTTACTGTAGACATTATCTGCATTTTTACAGTCCAACTGTTGTAAAATAAAAACATGTATACATGTGCACAAAAAAATGAAAAACATTGCAGAAGTACTTTAAAAGTACCTAATTTAAATAATGGCTTGTTTTATATAGTATTCTTTTGTAAATGCATAGAATTACCCAATTTATCCTTAAGACTGCCCCATCAAAGCACAAATTTCTGGATGTAAAACATAAACTGTAACACCCATTAACACCCATTAATACTATCTTGAGAGCTTTAGGCTTTAATTATATGTGATTATCTCATCTATTTACAGTAAATTCCTGGTAAAAATATTGGTTTGATACTGTACAAAAAAATAGGAACATGCGAAAATGGCTTACAAAAACATAATTTTAATAATCATTACCTTATATAAACATTATCTGAAAGTAATTAAAAGCAACTATCCAATAGATCTACAGACTTCTCCAATTAATGTATGAGATTTACTGTATATAAATAGTATTTGACAGTAATTACAAGCAACTATCCAATATATCCATCTGACACTCTTCTTCAGAGGGATATTTTTTGTAGCTCCCTCAATTTGTTTTATGCATTGCATTGTGGGAGAATATTATCCATCAATAGCACACACAAAAATAAATCAAAAGTCAATTTTGTCCCTTCTCCATTATGAACACACTAAACATTTAAACCTGCTGTATACTGAATGAGTGATCCAACTGTGGTGAATGACGAATGAGCAGAATACGCTGAATGAAACTTAATGACTCTTTTGTCCACTCTACTGCTGTGTTTTTTAGATATATATTGTATAGTCTGAGAGCGCAGAAACCAAAGAGGATGTCAGCGTAGCTGTGTGAAGGTGAGTTTGATTTTGCTTGTTTTCATTTGGTAGCCTCTGAGTCTGTCCCTTATCACCTTCCTTGATACTCTGACAAAGCTTCCTCACAGGTAAAACTTTATTTCACAGTAAAACAGCAAATAATTGTACAAAGCCAGAAAGGGTTGCAGAAATGTTTCGTTTTTCTTGTTTCCTATCTTGTCGATTGTCTTTTTGATCCAAAATCCTTTAGGATTTAATTTAACGTTTAAATTGTATTGCATGTAAATGAAGAGATTTGCTTTTTGCCCATTATCTATTCATATAAGACAACAAACAGAACACTAGTGGGTCAAAAAATGAGGGAGGGAAAGGGAGAGGAGGGGTGAGAGACAGACAGTGATCAGTAGATGCTGAGTAAAAGGGAACAGGCAGCTTTACATTACGGTGCTGTAATATCTCTTAACTACAGTCCTTTCATCCCCACGTCCAAACTGTGTGAGTGTCAGCATGTGTGTATGTAATACTGTAAGTCAAGGCTGATAATTAGTGTGATTACTGCAAGCGATCACACTATTGTAGCAGCTCGCAACAGTAGAGTTGGCACATGTGCACCTGGACAGCGGTGTATGACTTTGTTTTTTTTTCTCACCCATCTTCATCCAGCAAATCACTAGTTGAGTTCCTTTTTGTTTGGCTTGGTAGCATTGTCAAAATACATTACATTTCAAATCAGTTTGAATTGTGCTATATGCCCTTGCTTTTGGTATTTGGTACCGTGTCATCCAATCACAACATCAAACAAAAAGCTATTTTGTGTATATATTTTTTACTCAAATTGTTTTCCTGAAGTGAATTTAATTCCATTGAAATGTAAAAGGCATAGGACTGAAGATGCAGGAATTAAGTTTTGAAATCAGTTTTGCTAACTATTACATCTGTACTGTTGCTAAAATAATGTCTTGTTTCAGCAGCAAGTCAACATTTCTGGGAGCGGAGCTGGACTTGTGATTCTGATGTTCCAAACTACACAGTGAGTTTCATTTTTACTTTGTTTTATATGACAACATGCCCAAATAACTTAATTCTATGTGGATAATATCCCATCACTGTCTGTGTAGTGTTGTGTACTTGTAGATTTATTACTCAAGTGGCCTATATGAAACACATCAGCAATCTGCAGCAATATCCCAGTCCTTCAGTGTTGCATTCCTGGACAGATGCAACACTGAAGTGTGCTATTTATACTACTACAGTCTATGATACACATTGTTTTTGTTTTTCAGGTGGTTCACAGGGATGTAAACTTGATAAACACACAAAATCTCTCATAGCTCATGATTTATTGTGAAGGTTAGGGTTCTACATACGTTCACCTACACTCACCTTTCCTAACAAACAGACAGAATAATGTGCTAAAAGGACTTAAAATGTTCTGTTAGGAAACTTGTTGTCTGGTTTTGACGTTTCTAAATCTCTAAAATCAAATCGATGGTCTCTTCTAACGTCTCTCAGCTGTTCTGCATCAGTGTCTCCCAACAAATGACAAGATAATATTTATCTCTGCAGTGTTTCTGCTTCGAGGAGCAGCGTCTGAACCCTCACGAGGAGGTCGACATGCCCGTCTTCTTCTACATCGACCCGGAGTTCGACGAGGACCCGAGGATGGCCCGAGTGGACACCATCACTCTGTCCTACACCTTCTTCGAGGCCAAGGAGGGTCAGAAGCTCCCTCTGCCGGGATACAGCTACAACTGACAGAGAGGACGCCGAAAAACTCAACCCGGACCTGTTTGTGGGGTTATTATTAGAGTCCGAGCAACAGAAAAGCAGAGAAAAATAATCCAAGACTCTTTTCTTTCTTTGAAATGGAAATATTTTCAGTAATAATTAGTCAATTCATAGATTAGTTGCCAACTAGTAAATTAATCTGCAAAATACGACCGGATGCAGCAGGACATTCTGGTGTTTTTGGCATCTTTTTCTGGCATATTAAATAGTCTGGTAGTCTGGATACTGGAACGCACCCAGTGAGCGACATTTTTCAGCATTTTCTGACATTTTATAGACAAACAACTAATTGATTAATTGATAAAACATTTGTTCTCAGCCTCTGAGACTTATTTTGTGTAGAAGAAGAAAAAGACAAATCCTGCATTGTCTCTTTTGTTCACAGAAATTTAAAAATCTCTGGAAAATCCTGAAAAAAAGTGATCTGTGATTCATATACAGATAAATTAAACTCGCTCTTATTTTACACGAGTTCACAATGTTTTTAGGCTTTAATAAAAGACAAAATGATTCTTTTGTGAGATCTGATAAAAACTAAACCTGTTTTTGGATTCTAATACATGCCGAGCAAACGCCAAATGTAAAAACAAAACCTTTCTTTCTTGACGTCTTGACGTTTACGCTGAAAAACATTTGTTTTCATTAGGTTTCTTATTTTGCTTGAAACAAGAAAAAGTTGCACCATAATGCGTCTTTTCAAAGTGCAGCGTCTCTTTTGTACAGATTTTATCCCAGAAATTAATTCATGGAAAATTCCCTAAAAACCAAACAAACATGTGTTTGTGTGTCGATTCTAGAAAACTCTTGAAAGAACTTAAAAGAATTAGAAACAGATAAATTAATCTCAGTTTTATTTTACAAGTTAAAAAGGTTTTCAGACTTTAATAAAAGACAAAATATTTCTTTGTAGGTGTAATATTTCTAAGAGAAGAGAACCTGGATTATTTTTCTACATTTCACTTGCAGATGTTTGTTTTTCACGTCGCTTGTGGTCGAAGTGACGAGTCGACTGTTCAGGATGAAACAGAAAAACTTCAGGAGTCGATGCTGCGATGGACAAAAGTTCAGAGACCGAACTGTTTCAAACTGTCGGTGTGTGTGTGTGTGTGTGTGTGTGTGAGTGTGTGTGTGTGTGTGTGTGTGTGTGTGTGTGTGTGTGTGTGTGTGTGTGAGTGTGTGAGTGTGTGTGTGTGTGTGTGTGTGTGTGTGTGTGTGTGTGTGTGTGTGTGTGTGTGTGTTTGTGTGAGTGAATGTATATAAATCAGAACATTTATAATTTAACAGCTACTGTTTCTTCTGATAAACAGTTATAATTAATTGTTCTTTAAACTGAAAAGAAATCAATAAATTATGACAAATTAAAGCTGGTCTTGAACTGTTAAACTGTTTTTTTGTTTATTTAACAAGCTGTGATCTATTATTTCCTTTAATTTTAATTTGAAAGAGTGACATTAAACATATATTAAAGACACAACAGAAAAAGGGAGAAAAACAAAGTAATTACAGTAATAGAATAACTGCATGTTAGAGGAAGGAAGTAGAGATTCATTATTTGACTTTAGTGCTGGATCGACTGGTGTCATTGTGTCTGTTACTGCTGAGATATTTAATCAATTGTTTCTAATTTCATGGTAAAAAAAATAAGACAAAGGAATTTGTTTCCCCAAAACAAATTCCTTTGGGTGAGAATTTTACCTGGTCTGGGTCAATATGGCACCAATGCAAGATTAGGTCAACTTTGTCAAGTACCAGTCTGTAATTTTGACCTCTAATTTATTTTGTGTTAATTAATTTTGTGTTCCACACAACGAGTTCAGTTCGACTCAAACTGGGTAAATTTTGACCCAGTGATATTAAGAGTGCACACATAAAGAACTTGAAAACTTTATTGAATATGTATTTGCTAATAATGGTGGAAGAAGTATTCAGATCCTTTACTGCAGTAAAACTACCAAAAAAACAATGTAAAAATACTCCATTACAAGTAAAAGTCCTGCATGAAAAATCCTCCTACAGTAAAAGTACATAAGTATTATGAGCTTGATGTAGTTAAAGTATTGCAGTAAAAGTACATAAGTATTATGAGCTTGATGTAGTTAAAGTATTGCAGTAAAAGTACATAAGTATTATGAGCTTGATGTAGTTAAAGTATTGCAGTAAAAGTACATAAGTATTATGAGCTTGATGTAGTTAAAGTATTGCAGTAAAAGTACATAAGTATTATGAGCTTGATGTAGTTAAAGTATTGCAGTAAAAGTACATAAGTATTATGAGCTTGATGTAGTTAAAGTATTGCAGTAAAAGTAGTGGTTTGGTCCCTCTGACTGATATATTATTATATATGACATCATTAGATTATTAATAGTGAAGCATCAGTGTTAGAGCAGCATGTTACTGTTGTAGCTGCTGGAGGTGGAGCTAGTTTACACTACTTTATATACAGTTAGCTAGTTTAGTCCAGTGGTTCCCAACCTAGGGGTGGGGCCCCTCCAAAGGGTCAGCAGATAAATCTGAGGGGTGGTGAGATGATTAATGGGAGAGGAAAGAAGAAAAAACAAAGTTCTGATACACAAATCTGTTTTCAGTTTTTGGACTTTTCCTCTAATCTTTGATTTTTGCTGAAATATTGGATCATTTGAACATTTATTGAAATGAAAGCATGTGAGAAGTTTAGAGGGAAAAATCACTATTTGGTGGAGCTGTTAACAACTCATAGACATGTGAAATGTGACCCCGACTACACACTGCTTTTTGTAAGACGTCAAAAGCCAAAAAGGTTGGAAACCACTGGTTTCATCTTTAACAATGTGTTGTATTTTAAAAGCTTGTTATATTATCCATTGTGTCAAATCTTCATCTGAAAAGTAACTAAAGCTGTCAAATAAATGTAGTGGAGTAGAAAGTACAATATTTCCCTCTGAAATGTAGAAAGTAGCATCACATGGAAATACTCCAGTAAAGTACAAGTAGTTAAAAATTGTTCTACAGTACTTGAGTAAATGTAGTCAGTTATTTTCCACCCCTGTGTGACAGTGTGAGGGTTCATGTGTAGTTTGTGTCCTGCTGAAAGCTCAGATATACAGTCAGTCTGTGGATACAACTAGATGGAACTAATACAGACAACAGAGACATCTAGTGGTGGAACGTGTTCATTTCAGCAGAGTTCAAGCTGCTTTTAGCTCCAATACAAGTCAACTCCGTCTGTCATTTGGTTCGTCATCACTTCAGTGATGTCATGTGATGTTTCTGATGTAAGCTGCTCTGTATTTGTTCCTCTGGATCCTCCACTAAGTTCCCCACCTGTCCAATCATTTCTCTACACCAACAGCTGTTTGACACAAGACTTTACACCCAGCAGCTGCTCACAAACACACTCTACACCTGACTTTTATTGATGCTGGAAATATTTATTTGAAATATCTGTGAGGTTACAGACTAGATCAGAGAGAAAGAAAGAAAGAGATCAACAGATATTCTGCTGTTTGTTCGTTCTGGAGAATTACTGCACAGGACGAATCTTCATGCTGATGGTCTTCAGGGAGTAGTCATGACCCTTCCACTGGTACCACTCCACTCCTACAGCATAGACAGTCCCATCAGCCCCCCAGCGATAAACCCCATTGGGGTTTGCATTGAAACAGACGTTGTACCAGAACGCCCCCAGGAATTGTTTGGCACAGTTAGCGTTGTCGGAGTCCTGGTCTTTGTCGAGGGTGGTGAACTTCTGTCCGTTGTGAGTTTCCAGGCCGTCTCCTACAGAAACACAAGAAAACAACAAGTGTGTGATCATAACACTACTGCTAATGACACCATACTATATTGTTGGGCCGTGGCTACAAGTTTGGCTATCAGCAATAATTCATGATTATCAAGATAATTATTAATTATTAAAATCAATAAAATTATCAATAAGAATTAATAATAATGAGGCACCACCCTGGACTCAGGGAAAAAGATAGCCAATTCAGTCTCAAAGTGTACTAATCTATGAATTTGGAACTTTGATTAATAATTAACTTAATAACTATAAACTAAATTACCATATCAATAGCTAGTTAAGGTTGAAGGAGTTTTGAGTTCTTTACACAAGGTTACACATGTTGGCAAAACTCATTCTTGTGCAACATTAAAACAGACAACAGGTATATCCAAAAGCATTTATTTAACAAAACACACAATACTAGTCTAGGTAAGTGTACCTATATACAAGTGTGTGTGTGTGTGTGTGTGTGTGTGTGTGTGTGTGTGTGTGGAAGACAATGGCAAGATGGCTGCAGTCACCTGGTGACTGAGCACATGGCATACCGACAATATGACTGACAAAGGGAACTACAGAGATAAAAGGCCAGACCATGTGGTGTCTTGAACCAAAGTTTGCAAAACTAGGTTTTGAAACTCTTAACTGTGTGGTTCTCTATTCAAGGCCAATTGATGTAGGATCAAGGTGCCAGGTTAGGGAGAGGTTAGTTGCATGCAAGGCCTAGTTACTGGATGTAACACGTGTTAAGCATGCTATCATTAACCTAGCGGTGTGGCTATGCAATAACCTGACTATGAACAAGGACATCACAACAATAGTTCAATGAATAACCTTAGCCAAATCAATATATGTGCAGTACATTGATTAAATTAAACATTCTTGCTTAACTGTGCTATGCTTCACTATGTTGCAAAGCTATGCCCAGTTGAGGGGAGGAGCTGAGAGCTGCTCCGTCAGCAGCTGGAGGTGAAAAAGAGCAAGGAGCTGAATCTCTAGTTGTGATAACCTGGATCCATGGGTGGAGCTTCACACTTTAGGTGCGAACCCCCAGGGCTCAGGTTTCTTGGAGTCTTGAAAAATGTGGTAAACTGTGGTCCACATGTAGTCCCAACAATATAATGTTATATTACTATTAACACTACAATTCTCACTACTAATATAGTACTACTGCTATGGCTACCACTTGTACAAATACTTCTAGTACTACTAGTACTGCATCTGCTGCTGCTACTGTAACATAACAACATACAGTATGTCATGTAGACAAGAACTGCAAAAGGTTGAATGGATATAAACACCTGAAACCTGCTGGGCCTCATTTACATTGTTTCCCTTTGAATGTGTTTATAAACCAAAGCATCCATGTAATTAATAAAACATGAACAGACCACAGATTTGTTGTTACTGACTTGAAAATCTTTGTGAATCTGTCTTTAGCTGAAGGAATCAAACAAATAATCCAATATAAGGACAGAAATCTTCAGTGTCTCCATGTGGAAACTAAACATCATAAAAACAAAACTACTACCTGCTAACAGTAACTGACCTGCTCCTCCATCAGTGAATCCAGACACATGCAGTTTGTATCCGTTGGACTCTGATTCGATGGAGAACGAGGAGTAACGAGCAGACACTTTGTTTCCACTGAAGTCCTCCATGTCGACCAGCAGCTCGACCTTCTTCCTCTGTGTCAGATGGAAGAGATTCTCAAGGCCTGAAAACACACAAACATGAAGTCACATCAGAGTTTAATGTTTGTTTTTATGAACAGTTTCATGAAGTCACATGACTGTTAGTTTGGTTTCATTTCTCACCGAGCCAGTACTCTCCAGCAGCGATACCAAAGCCCTTCTTGTAGTGATCCCAGGGCCTGTAGAAGTTCACCGAGCCGTCCATCCTCCTCTGGAACACCTGAGGGAGGGGGGGGGTTAACTCAATAAACACACAAGATCTCTGACAGCTCATGATTTATTGTGAAGGTCCAACAGGAAGTGTTCATACTGAAAAACACTCAGCTGTGACTTGATGACTTCAGTTCAAAAACTCACCGTCCACCGTCCTCCGTCTGAGTCCATGTCACAGTACACCTACACACAAACACTCTCATTAGTAAATATGATGCTTTAGTTAAAACTACATTCAATCAATCAGCAGCTGCCAAGTCTTGAATCTGAATTATCTTAAATTGATAAAATAATGATAAAATGCTGCCCAGTAAACACAAATCACCAAAAAGGGTTGTTGGTTCATTTGACCACGAGTACTGTTACTTGATTTTGAAACCTGCCCTGTTAGCACAATTTAGCTAAAGTAGCTAACGTTAGCCCATATGTACACAAGCTGCAACTCTGGGCTTCAAACTGGTTTGATGTCACACTTGGCGACATCCTTCTTTATATACAGTTTGTGTATCCAACCAGTCATATGACTTCCACCAGTTATATCTGCTGGTTTAGTAGAATCAACCTGAACTGTCATCACATGGTGACTCATCTTTGAACCAACATCTTCTAACTGTGTCCCAGAGAGGATGAAGTGTACCTGGACAGCAGACGTGGCTCCGATGGGATAGATGGTGTACACTCCGCTGGGTCGGGTGCTGTCATGGTTATAGATGTCACTGCAGTCCAGCGGGAGGACGAGACGTAAGCAGGAGGTCAATACTGGAGCCAGCAGGAGGAGAACCACTGAAACCAGCTGCAACAGAAACACAGCAGCAGACACAAAATAAACTAAAACTAAACTCAGTGGAAGATTCACTCTCCAATTTAGTTAAAACAAGTGACTGTATTTTGGCATTTTGTGGGTTCTTAAACAGAATCACAGAGTGAAGCTTTAAAAGTGCAAAATACAGAGAAAACAGAGCAAAGTAAATTGTTTCTATCACCACAGACTATTTCAGAGAATCTGACAGAAACTACTGATTAATATTAATTCAGTCAGGTGTATAAAGACACAAACTCACCTTCATCATCAGAGTTCTGCGGAGGTGATATGATGAAAATCTTGATGTCAGTCAGTCTGGACGCTCTGATGTGTCTGAGCTGTATTTATACCCCAAAGATGAATAAATAACTGAACAGTTGCTGCTTCACACCGATAAAACTATTTACTGAAGGAGTGGAAACATAATGTCGTTGAGTGTCTGTGTCTCTGTTTATATGACTTTGTTTGGATCCAAACCGGACATCCACCCACATCGTGAGAACTCTGCTCCATAAAGTTAAGATAATATTTGATTTTAGAGTTGAGTTCAGCTACCTGGGCAATGTCATCTCCTCTGACACCAACATTGACAAAGAGATGGACAGCAGACAAGCCACCTAAAGTCATCGTGTACCATGCCATCGTGCTGACCACCCTCCTGTATGGTGCTGAGTCGTGGGTCCTGTACTTGAACATTTCCATCAGCAGTGCCTCCGCTCCATCCTCAACATTCGTTGAAGTGATTACATCACTGATGTTGAGGTGCTGCAAACAGCAGGGCTCACCAGCATTGAGGCTGTGTGGGCCACATCTTTAGCATGGATGGTCACCGCCTCCCCAAGGTCCTCGTCCTGTACAGTGAACTGTCTAGTGGCCACAGTGACAGAGGGGATCCACACAAATGCTATGAAGATACTCTCAAAAGGTCCTTCGCCAATTGCAATATTGGTCCATCGCTACGGATCAGGCTAGGTGGCGTCTGTAAACCCTCCAAGACTCTACCAGTTTTGGAGGTAGCTGTAGGGCCATCCCAGAGGAGGAGGCAAAAGAGAAAGAACGGGAAGTAAGACCCATTAGAACCCCCTGTAGGCCTGACGTTCAACCATAGCTGCTGTAGGAGGCCCTGCCCATCTCAGATAGGCTTAGTCAGCCACAAGTCAACATCCTTCCTCATCTTCATTCAGCAACACCATACAATGCAAACATTTCAGTCCATGTTGGACTTTCCTCAGTGCAAAATGAGGCATACATGATGAATCAGCCTGTATATGGGTTACTCTACAGGTGCATCAATCAATGATCAAGGACTGATTGAACACCCATGAAGCCAATTGTCAGCAGATCAGGTCATTACAAACAAATTAGGATAATAGCTACAACACATTCTCATACACATACTGATTTATATACATACAAATGTTAGAATTTACACCAAGAATAGGACCCACCGACACAGAAAGACAATAAGATGGAGTCACAGATAACTGGTCTTATCTGACTCTTCTTTCAAGCCACTAGGGTAGCGTTTCTCAACGGGGTGGTGCTACCCCCCAGGGGGCAGCTAGAGAATGTTGGGGGCTGCATTTTGCTCTCATTTATGGTCGCTCTAGCTTCTCTGTCCTCTCCTCTGCTGTATTTGCAGGTGCCTGTATTTAGCTTAGTTTGTAACGTCTATTAAAATTTGGCAAATTCCTGTAAACTTATAGCTACTGGCTGAAACAGTCCCTCCTCTCAACCAGCAGCAGAGGGAGGAGGAGGAGGACAGGATGAAGATATTGACTGATGTCCATGTTCTTCAGTCTTTCTAAACTTCACTCATTATTTTAATGTCAGGAATGTTATTTATTTTACTTTATTCTACTGTTGCTGTTGTAAGAAACAATATTTTGTCATATTTAAAATATAAATCTATTCTAACCGTGTTCTAATTTTTTTTTCTTTTTTTTCTTTGGTTATGAAAAAGAACCGATAAGAGTATTGATAAATATTCTTACTTCTTTCTTCTGGAGTTAAATTCATTCCATGAATGCAGTCAACAAAGCAACATAACACATCCCTATAACGACCATCTCTACTGTTATCAGATCATTTTAACACCTGAAGACACAAACATGATTAAAACTGTTGGTTACGTTTCTTTTTTATGCTAAAAAATAATCTGAATCAAGCTGATGAGTGAAGGTGAAATTAATCAGCAGCTTCAACCAGGAAACCAACCAGAAGAAAGACAAACATGTAACTGACAGCAGGAAGTTTTTAAGGTCTAAGGATTCACAAACAGTCTCAACTCTCTGTATTCATCTTTAACCTGAAGTGTTCTTTAAGGAAATCTGATCACAGAACAACAGCTCTGAACTCTGGAATAAAAAACCTGGAGCAAAAGTCAAATATTGACAGACAGTATAAAGCTTTATCAGTTGGATCATGAAGTCTGATGTGTTCCTTTTATTCCAACAAGGAAATAAAAAGTGCTGAGATGGCATTAATGCAGTCTGTTGAATATCTGTGATATGTGCAAAACGGGACAAATAAATTGTTTGTGGATAAGATAACGATAAAATTTGAACCATAGTCGTCCCTACAGCTGGCTGGTGGCTCCAGCCTGACTATCACAGTTCAAATCCATTCACTATAAGCCTGTTTTACCAATGTTTGGTGATTGATTATTATTTTTTATGGCACACGATGCATTTTCTTAATGAATACTGTAATGATAATTGTCCAAAATTGTGTGAAAATGCATAGTTTTTAGTCAAATAACATCAAAATTTCTTGGGAGAGGAACCCCAAACCTCCCAACCAAAACCGCTGTGGGCCAGGCCCTTGAACTGGATATTTTATTTGACTGCTGCAGGTCCAATTATTTAATTAACTGCATAGCATTATAATAAACAACAACAATCATATCATATCAGGAAAATGGTGCAGACCAAGACAAAATGCTACCAGTGGGCTATTCTATCTAATACCTCAGCTATGGATTCATATCCTTCTTTTTTTCCAGTAGCATCAGACTTTTTCCTTAGTAGGCTGTTTTCTGTTGGAATAATTAATAGAATGCTCTTTGCTTGGCCGGCTGTCAAATTTCTAACTGTTGCTTTTTTTTTAACTCATAAATATAATTTCTATTCACATGGTTTATTTGCTCCCTGCATGGGAAACTAATGATAATGATATTCCAATTGTCCACTTCAATCAAATCTGATATTTGGCATCCAATGACATGCATTTTTAATGATATAACACAAACTAATAATCAACATTAATATTCAGGGGAGACAATCAGCCTACATTTTAATTGATGGGGGGAAGTAAGGGACCTGGATAATGGATAGGGGGGCACTGGCCCAAAAAGGTTAAGAACCACTGCACTAGGGTGCATCGTTTTAAGGTAGAGTATATGCATAATGATAATAACAAAGATGTTAATATTACTCTGGTACTTAGCCTACAGGAACTCCAGTGATGGTGATTCAGTATTTAGTCTGCATTGAAAAATATTTCTGACATTAAAAAGCAGCATTTGGTACCAAAGGATCACCAAAACCCAAGAATTGTTTAAAGGATGTTTGATGCAGCTTTTATCTCTGTATATCTTCTGCTGTCTGGACACTGGATCCTCCCTCACAGCCACGGCATTGGCCCATCGAGGTGCACTGATTAGTTCATCAAGTGTCTGATGTCCAATTACAGCCGCATGCAAATAATTTATATAAACTGCAATTACAGCAATAAAAACCCAGTTACTGCAAAAAAGGAAAGCAATTAAATACAGAAACATTTAAAATATTCAAACCACAGCAAATATATAACACTAATAAAACAAAAATATTAATATCTGCTGTATGACATGAAGCTTAACTTTGATCTTTAGATAAATGCTGTAAATCAGCTGTATGTTGTTGTGTTGACACAATCAGTAGCTGCACTCTGTATACATTTACTCAAGTACTGTACTTAAGTACAACTGAGGTACTTATATTTCATTTGAGTATTTCCATGTGATGCTACTGTGTAATTCCACTCCACTACATTTCAGAGGGAAATATTGTACTTTCTACTCCACTACATTTATTTGACAGCTTTAGTTACTTTTCAGATGAAGATTTGTTTGCCTGTCAGCTTCACCTGGAGGAGGAACATCTGGAAGGTTCACTGCTGGCTGTGATCCCTCACTGTCTTCCCACCCTGAACACATATTACTGCTGCCAGGAATCGAGCGAGTCTGAAAGAGAACCTGTCAGTCTAATGTCTCATTTTCAAATTTAAATATTTAAGCGTTTTATCTCGTCATCACTAAGATGTCTGGAAACAGACTGTTTAATGTGTGTGTGTACTGTAATGACAGTGTGGCCTGTTTACTGTTTAATCTTTGATTTTTGCTGAAATATTGGATCATTTGAACATTTATTGAAATGAAAGCATGTGAGAAGTTTAGAGGGAAAAATCACTATTTGGTGGAGCTGTTAACAACTCATAGACATGTGAAATGTGACCCCGACTCTACATCTGACTTTTATTGATGCTGGAAATATTTATTTGAAGTATATGTGAGGTTACAGACTAGATCAGAGAGAAAGAAAGAAAGAGATCAACAGATATTCTGCTGTTTGTTCGTTCTGGAGAATTACTGCACAGGACGAATCTTCATGCTGATGGTCTTCAGGGAGTAGTTAGAGCCCTTCCATGGGCCCCACTCCACTCCTACAGTAAAGATAGTGTCATCAGCCACCCAGCGATAAATCCCATTGGAGTTTGCTTGTCTACAGACGTTGTACCAGAACGCCCCCAGGAATTGTCTGGCACAGTTAGCGTTGTCGGAGTCCTGGTTTTTGTCGAAGGTGGAGAACTTCTGTCCGTTGTGAGTTTCCAGGCCGTCTCCTACAGAAACACAAGAAAACAACAAGTGTCTGATCACAACACTACTGCTAATGACACCATATTACATAATGTTATATAACTATTAACACTACAACTGTCACTACTAATACAGTACTACTGCTATGACTACCATTTGCACAAATACTTCTAGTACTACTAGTACTGCATCTGCTGCTGCTACTGTAACATTACAACATACAGTATGTCATGTAGACAAGAACTGCAAAAGGTTGAAGGGATATAAACACCTGAAATCTGCTGGGCCTCATTTACATTGTTTCCCTTTAAATGTGTTTATAAAAACCAAAGCTTCCTGTAGAACCTGTAGAAATTCAGCGAGCCGTCCATCCTCCTCTGGAACACCTGGGGGGGGGGAATAAACACACAAGATCTCTGACAGCTCATGATTTATTGTGAAGGTCCAACAGGAAGTGTTCATATTGAAAAACACTCAGCTGTGACTTGATGACTTCAGTTCCAAAACTCACCGTCCACCGTCCTCCGTCTGAGTCCATGTCACAGTACACCTACACACAAACACTCTCATTAATAAATATGCTGCTTTAGTTAAAACTACATTCAATCAATCAGCAGCTGCCACGTCTTGAATCTGAAGTATCTTAAAGTGCCCCCAACGGCTGCTAGCTGCTCCAACTGACTCCCATTCAAAAAGCCTCAACTTCTCTCTAGAAATAGTGAGTCAATCATTGTTTTCAAGTCATTTCAGTCTCAGTCTCTATATTCAGTCCCTCTAATAAGTGTGCAGGTGGTCATTTTGGATATTACTGTTCCATTAAAGGACCAGTTTGTAAGATTATTTCACTAAGTTTAATGTTACTTGATTTTGAAACCTGCCCTGTTAGCACAATTTAGCTAAAGTAGCTAACGTTAGCACATATGTACACAAGCTGCAACTCTGGGCTTCAAACAGTTTTTTTTGCAAACTAATGGGTGACATCACACCTTGCTACGTCCATCTTTATATACAGTCTGTGTATCCAACCAGTCATATGACTTCCACCAGTTATATCTGCTGGTTTAGTAGAATCAACCTGAACTGTCTTCACATGGTGACTCATCTTTGAACCAACATCTTCTAACTGTGTCCCAGAGAGGATGAAGTGTACCTGGACAGCAGACGTGGCTCCGATGGGATAGATGGTGTACACTCCGCTGGGTCGGGTGTTGTCATGGTTATAGATGTCACTGCAGTCCAGCGGGAGGACGAGACGTAAGCAGGAGGTCAACGCTGGAGCCAGCAGGAGGAGAACCACTGAAACCAGCTGGAACAGAAACACAGCAGCAGACACAAAATGAACTAAAACTAAACTCAGTGGGAAGATTCACTCTCCAATTTAGTTAAAACAACTGACTGTATTTTGGCATTTTGTGGGTTCTTAAACAGAAACCCAGAGTGAAGCTTTAAAAGTGCAAAATACAGAGAAAACAGAGCAAAGTAAATTGTTTCTATCACCACAGACTATTTCAGAGAATCTGACAGAAACTACTGATCAATATTAATTCAGTCAGGTGTATAAAGACACAAACTCACCTTCATCATCAGAGTTCTGCGGAGGTGATATGATGAAAATCTTGATGTCAGTCAGTCTGGACGCTCTGATGTGTCTGAGCTGTATTTATACCCCAAAGATGAATAAATAACTGAACAGTTGCTGCTTCACACCGATAAAACTATTTACTGAAGGAGTGGAAACATAATGTCGTTGAGTGTCTGTGTCTCTGTTTACACGACCAAAGAGGCCGTTCTCAATTAACTTTCATGAATTGAAAAACAAACTGTGAAACAGCAGCAACTACGCTTATACTCTGTGAAGCTGGGGTTATGCCATGGTTATGTTATGTAATCAATGTTGTCGCTGTGGTACCAACTTGTGAATTACAACGTAGGCACACCCTAAAGCATACGTTGATTTATCCTCTGTTTCACTCTAAATGAAGCCATAATTTACAAAATTAACATCATGATGCATTGAAGAAGACTTGATACTAGCAATTGAAACCATAAACTCATTAGGAAACAGTTTACTGAGGTAAAAAAAAATCATGTGAGAAGTACACTGTAAAAAAAAAGAAGTTATTTCACAGAAATTTACTGCACTATTTTACAGTTGTTTTTTTTTCTACATTAAGTGTAAAAGCCATAAAAACACAGTAAATTATTTTTATTAAAAATATTCACCATAAAGGCTGTAATCTGTAAATTAATATAAGGGAATATTATAGTTTTTTAACAGGGTTTTTCAATTACTTAATGGTCTTGAATGTTACGTTGAATTGAATTGAATTCTCTGTAAAAATACAAATAATACACATCCTATTACTGAATGTAAAATTAAGGCAACTTTCTGTTTTTTTACTTTAAATTTAATGTAAAAAAAAAGTTAAAGTAAAGTTTACCATCAAATAACGGTAAAAAAAACCTTTAGTTATTCTACAAAGAATTTTTTTTAAATACAGATATTTACTGTAGACATTATCTGCATTTTTACAGTCCAACTGTTGTAAAATAAAAACATGTATACATGTGCACAAAAAAATGAAAAACATTGCAGAAGTACTTTAAAAGTACCTAATTTAAATAATGGCTTGTTTTATATAGTATTCTTTTGTAAATGCATAGAATTACCCAATTTATCCTTAAGACTGCCCCATCAAAGCACAAATTTCTGGATGTAAAACATAAACTGTAACACCCATTAACACCCATTAATACTATCTTGAGAGCTTTAGGCTTTAATTATATGTGATTATCTCATCTATTTACAGTAAATTCCTGGTAAAAATATTGGTTTGATACTGTACAAAAAAATAGGAACATGCGAAAATGGCTTACAAAAACATAATTTTAATAATCATTACCTTATATAAACATTATCTGAAAGTAATTAAAAGCAACTATCCAATAGATCTACAGACTTCTCCAATTAATGTATGAGATTTACTGTATATAAATAGTATTTGACAGTAATTACAAGCAACTATCCAATATATCCATCTGACACTCTTCTTCAGAGGGATATTTTTTGTAGCTCCCTCAATTTGTTTTATGCATTGCATTGTGGGAGAATATTATCCATCAATAGCACACACAAAAATAAATCAAAAGTCAATTTTGTCCCTTCTCCATTATGAACACACTAAACATTTAAACCTGCTGTATACTGAATGAGTGATCCAACTGTGGTGAATGACGAATGAGCAGAATACGCTGAATGAAACTTAATGACTCTTTTGTCCACTCTACTGCTGTGTTTTTTAGATATATATTGTATAGTCTGAGAGCGCAGAAACCAAAGAGGATGTCAGCGTAGCTGTGTGAAGGTGAGTTTGATTTTGCTTGTTTTCATTTGGTAGCCTCTGAGTCTGTCCCTTATCACCTTCCTTGATACTCTGACAAAGCTTCCTCACAGGTAAAACTTTATTTCACAGTAAAACAGCAAATAATTGTACAAAGCCAGAAAAGGTTGCAGAAATGTTTCGTTTTTCTTGTTTCCTATCTTGTCGATTGTCTTTTTGATCCAAAATCCTTTAGGATTTAATTTAACGTTTAAATTGTATTGCATGTAAATGAAGAGATTTGCTTTTTGCCCATTATCTATTCATATAAGACAACAAACAGAACACTAGTGGGTCAAAAAATGAGGGAGGGAAAGGGAGAGGAGGGGTGAGAGACAGACAGTGATCAGTAGATGCTGAGTAAAAGGGAACAGGCAGCTTTACATTACGGTGCTGTAATATCTCTTAACTACAGTCCTTTCATCCCCACGTCCAAACTGTGTGACTGTCAGCATGTGTGTATGTAATACTGTAAGTCAAGGCTGATAATTAGTGTGATTACTGCAAGCGATCACACTATTGTAGCAGCTCGCAACAGTAGAGTTGGCACATGTGCACCTGGACAGCGGTGTATGACTTTGTTTTTTTTTCTCACCCATCTTCATCCAGCAAATCACCAGATGAGTTCCTTTTTGTTTGGCTTGGTAGCATTGTCAAAATACATTACGTTTCCAATCAGTTTGAATTGTGCTATATGCCCTTGCTTTTGGTATTTGGTACCGTGTCATCCAATCACAACATCAAACAAAAAGCTATTTTGTGTATATATTTTTTACTCAAATTGTTTTCCTGAAGTGAATTTAATTCTGTTGAAATGTAAAAGGCATAGGACTGAAGATGCAGGAGTTAAGTTTTGAAATCAGTTTTGCTAACTACTACATCTGTACTGTTGCTAAAATAATGTCTTGTTTCAGCAGCAAGTCAACATTTCTGGGAGCGGAGCTGGACTTGTGATTCTGATGCTCCAAACTACACAGTGAGTTTCATTTTTACTTTGTTTTATATGACAACATGCCCAAATAACTTAATTCTATGTTGATAATATCCCATCACTGTCTGTGTAGTGTTGTGTACTTGTAGATTTATTACTCTAGTGGCCTATATGAAACACATCAGCAATCTGCAGTAATATCCCAGTCCTTCAGTGTTGCATTCCTGGACAGATGCAACACTGAAGTGTGCTATTTATACTACTACAGTCTATGATACACGTTGTTTTTGTTTTTCAGGTGGTTCACAGGGATGTAAACTTGATAAACACACAAAATCTCTCATAGCTCATGATTTATTGTGAAGGTTAGGGTTCTACATACGTTCACCTACACTCACCTTTCCTAACAAACAGACAGAATTATGTGCTAAAAGGACTTAAAATGTTCTGTTAGGAAACTTGTTGTCTGGTTTTGACGTTTATAAATCTCTAAAATCAAATCGATGGTCTCTTCTAACGTCTCTCAGCTGTTCTGCATCAGTGTCTCCCAACAAATGACAAGATAATATTTATCTCTGCAGTGTTTCTGCTTCGAGGAGCAGCGTCTGAACCCTCACGAGGAGATCGACATGCCCGTCTTCTTCTACATCGACCCGGAGTTCGACGAGGACCCGAGGATGGCCCGAGTGGACACCATCACTCTGTCCTACACCTTCTTCGAGGCCAAGGAGGGTCAGAAGCTCCCTCTGCCGGGATACAGCTACAACTGACAGAGAGGACGCCGAAAAACTCAACCCGGACCTGTTTGTGGGGTTATTATTAGAGTCCGAGCAACAGGAAAGCAGAGAAAAATGATCCAAGACTCTTTTCTTTCTTTGAAATGGAAATATTTTCAGTAACAATTAGTCAATTCATAGATTAGTTGCCAACTAGTAAATTAATCTGCAAAATACGACCGGATGCAGCAGGACATTCTGGTGTTTTTGGCATCGTTTTCTGGCATATTAAATAGTCTGGTAGTCCTGCATTTTATAGACAAACAACTAATTGATTAATTGATAAAACATTTGTTTTCAGCCTCTGAGACTTATTTTGTGTAGAAGAAGAAAAAGACAAATTGTCTCTTTTGTTTACAGAAATTTAAAAATTTCTGGAAAATCCTGGAAAAAAGTGATCTGTGATTCATATACAGATAAATTAAACTCGCTCTTATTTTACACGAGTTCACAATGTTTTTAGGCCTTAATAAAAGACAAAATGATTCTTTTGTGAGATCTGACAAAAACTAAACCTGTTTTTGGATTCTAATACATGCCGAGCAAACGCCAAATGTAAAAACAAAACTTTTCTTTCTTTGAAATGAATATAATCTTTAATACATCAGCTACTAAAAAAAGACGTTTACGCTGAAAAACATTTGTTTTCATTAGGTTTCTTATTTTGCTTAAAACAAGAAAAAGTTGCACCATAATGCGTCTTTTCAAAGTGCAGCGTCTCTTTTGTACAGATTTTATCCCAGAAATTAATTCATGGAAAATTCCCTAAAAACCAAACAAACATGTGTTTGTGTGTCGATTCTAGAAAACTCTTGAAAGAACTTAAAAGAATTAGAAACAGATAAATTAATCTCACTTTTATTTTACGAGTTAAAAAGGTTTTCAGACTTTAATAAAAGACAAAATATTTCTTTGTAGGTGTAATATTTCTAAGAAAAGAGAACCTGGATTATTTTTCTACATTTCACTTGCAGATGTTTGTTTTTCACGTCGCTTGTGGTCGAAGTGACGAGTCGACTGTTCAGGATGAAACAGAAAAACTTCAGGAGTCGATGCTGCGATGGACAAAAGTTCAGAGACCGAACTGTTTCAAACTGTCGCTGTGTGTGTGTGTGTGTGTGTGTGTGTGTGTGTGTGTGTGAGAGAGTGTGTGAGAGTGTGTGAGTGTGAGTGTGAGTGTGAGTGTGAGTGTGTGTGTGTGTGTGTGTGAGTGAATGTACATAAATCAGAACATTTATAATTTAACAGCTACTGTTTCTTCTGATAAACAGTTATAATTAATTGTTCTTTAAACTGAAAAGAAATCAATAAATTATGACAAATTAAAGCTGGTCTTGAACTGTTAAAATGTTTTTTTTTGTTTATGTAACAAGCTGTGATCTATTATTTCCTTTAATTTTAACTTGAAAGAGTGACATGAAACATATATTAAAGACACAACAGAAAAAGGGAGAAAAACAAAGTAATTACAGTAATAGAATAACTGCATGTTAGAGGAAGGAAGTAGAGATTCATTATTTGACTTTAGTGCTGAATCGACTGGTGTCATTGTGTCTGTTACTGCTGAGATATTTAATCAATTGTTTCTAATTTCATGGTAAAAAAAAATAAGACAAAGGAATTTGTTTCCCCAAAACAAATTCCTTTGGGTGAGAATTTTACCTGATCTGGGTCAATATGGCACCAATGCAAGATTAGGTCAACTTTGTCAAGTACCAGTCTGTAATTTTGACCTCTAATTTATTTTGTGTTAATTAATTTTGTGTTCCACACAACGAGTTCAGTTCGACTCAAACTGGGTAAATTTTGACCCAGTGATATTAAGAGTGCACACGTAAAGAACTTGAAAACTTTATTGAATATGTATTTGCTAATAATGGTGGAAGAAGTATTCAGATCCTTTACTGCAGTAAAACTACCAAAACAACAATGTAAAAATACTCCATTACAAGTAAAAGTCCTGCATGAAAAATCCTCCTACAGTAAAAGTACATAAGTATTATGAGCTTGATGTAGTAAAAGTATTGCAGTAAAAGTACATAAGTATTATGAGCTTGATGTAGTTAAAGTATTGCAGTAAAAGTAGTGGTTTGGTCCCTCTGACTGATATATTATTATATATGACATCATTAGATTATTAATAGTGAAGCATCAGTGTTAGAGCAGCATGTTACTGTTGTAGCTGCTGGAGACTGAAAGCTCAGATATACAGTCAGTCTGTGGATACAACTAGATGGAACTAATACAGACAACAGAGACATCTAGTGGTGGAACGTGTTCATTTCAGCAGAGTTCAAGCTGCTTTTAGCTCCAATACAAGTCAACTCCGTCTGTCATTTGGTTCTTCATCACTTCAGTGATGTCATGTGATGTTTCTGATGGAAGCTGCTCTGTATTTGTTCCTCTGGATCCTCCACTAAGTTCCCCACCTGTCCAATCATTTCTCTACACCAACAGCTGTTTGACACAAGACTTTACACCCAGCAGCTGCTCACAAACACACTCTACACCTGACTTTAATTGATGCTGGAAATATTTATTTGAAATATCTGTGAAGTTACAGACTAGATCAGAGAGAAAGAAAGAAAGAGATCAACAGATATTCTGCTGTTTGTTCGTTCTGGAGAATTACTGCACAGGACGAATCTTCATGCTGATGGTCTTCAGGGAGTAGTCACGACCCTTCCACTGGTACCACTCCACTCCTACAGCAGAGATAGTGTCATCAGCCCCCAAGCGATAAACCCCGTTGGGGTTTGCATTGTGACAGCCGTTGTACCAGAACGCCCCAAGGCGGTCTCTGGCACAGTTCTTGCTGCTGGAGTCCTGGTCTTTGTCGAAGGTGGTGAACTTCTGTCCGTTGTGATAACTCAGGGAGTCTCCTACAGAAACACAAGAAAACAACAAGTGTCTGATCACAACACTACTGGTAATGACACCATATTATATAATGTTATATAACTATTAACACTACAACTGCCACTACTAATACAGTACTACTGCTATGGCTACCACTTGTACAAATACTTCTAGTACTACTAGTACTGCATCTGCTGCTGCTACTGTAACATAACAATATACAGTATGTCATGTAGACAAGAACTGCAAAAGGTTGAAGGGATATAAACACCTGAAACCTGATGGGCCTCATTTACATTGTTTCCCTTTAAATGTGTTTATAAAAACCAAAGCTTCCATGTAATTAATAAAACATGAGCAGACCACAGATTTGTTGTTACTGACTTGAAAATCTTTGTGAATCTGTCTTTAGCTGAAGGAATCACACAAATAATCCAATATAAGGACAGAAATCTTCAGTGTCTCCATGTGGAAACTAAACATCATAAAAACAAAACTACTACCTGCTAACAGTAACTGACCTGCTCCTCCATCAGTGAATCCAGACACATGCAGTTTGTATCCGTCGGACTCTGATTCAATGGAGAACGAGGAGTAACGAGCAGACGCATTGTTTCCACTGAAGTCCTCCATGTCGACCAGCAGCTCGTATTTTTTCCTCAGAGTCAGATGGAAGAGACTCTCAAGACCTGAAAACACACAAACATGAAGTCACGTCAGAGTTTAATGTTTGTTTTTATGAACAGTTTCATGAAGTCACATGACTGTTAGTTTGGTTTCATTTCTCACCGAGCCAGTACTCTCCAGCAGCGCTACCAAAGCCCTTCTTGTACTGATCCCAGGGCCTGTAGAAGTTCACCGAGCCGTCCATCCTCCTCTGGAACACCTGAGGGGGGGGTTAACTCGATAAACACAGAATCTCTGACAGCTCATGATTTATTGTGAAGGTCCAACAGGAAGTGTTCATACTGAAAAACACTCAGCTGTGACTTGATGACTTCAGTTCAAACACTCACCATCCAACGTCCTCCGTCTGAGTCCATGTCACAGTACACCTACACACAAACACTCTCATTAGTAAATATGATCCTTTACTTAAAACTACATTCAATCAATCAGCAGCTGCCACGTCTTGAGACTGAAGTATCTTAAATTGATAAAATAATGATAAAAACGTTATTCCAACAATCATTTCCTTTCCTGATGCACTCAATACATACTGTTTGTGATGCATTCAAGAGGTTAGGTGGTTTTAAATTACAAATAACTTTTCTTTATAGGGGGGAGGGGTAGGGGGACCCCTCTCAATTGTGTATCCTTCAAAGTTTTCTCCTCCATTTTAAAACATAACCAGACGCCCATGGTGAGGAGCACTGATCTTTCTTATCCTAGGTTTGGAAGAAAAATATATGTACTATCTGGAGTGTATATCAAAAATGCTGCCCAATAAACACCCATTAGCAAAAAGAAAGTCTTATGAAAAATGTGTTGGTTCATAAGGTCAAAGAGAGGTTGAGTGAGTCAGTTGACCACAAATACTGTTACTTTATTATGAAACCTTAGCACAATTTAGCTAAAGTAGCTAACGTTAGCCCATATGTACACAAGCTGCAACTCTGGGCTTCAAACTGGTTTCAAGGCAAACTAATGGGTGACGTCACACCTTGCTACATCCATCTTTATATACAGTCTGTGTATCCAACCAGTAACACGACTACCTCCACTTATATCTGCTGGTTTAGTAGAATCAACCTGAACTGTCTTCACATGGTGACTCATCTATGAACCAACATCTTCTAACTGAGTCCCAGAGAGGATGAAGTGTACCTGGACAGCAGACGTGGCTCCGATGGGATAGATGGTGTAAACTCCACTGGGTCGGGTGTTGTCATGGTTATAGATGTCACTGCAGTCCAGCGGGAGGACGAGAGGTAAGCAGGAGGTCAACGCTGGAGCCAGCAGGAGGAGAACCACTGAAACCAGCTGCAACAGAAACACAGCAGCAGACACAAAATGAACTAAAACTAAACTCAGTGGAAGATTCACTCTCCAATTTAGTTAAAACAAGTGACTGTATTTTGGCATTTTGTGGGTTCTTAAACAGAATCACAGAGTGAAGATTTAAAAGTGCAAAATACAGAGAAAATAAAGAAAAGTTAATTGTAAGAAACTCTTGTCACCACAGACTATTTCAGAGAATCTGACAGAAACTACTGATCAATATTAATTCAGTCAGGTGTATAAAGTCACAAACTTACCTTCATCATCAGAGTTCTGCGGAGGTGATATGATGAAAATCTTGATGTCAGTCAGTCTGGACATTCTGATGTGTCTGAGCTATATTTATATCCCAAAGATTAATAAATGACTGAACAGCTGCTGCTCCACACCGATAAAACTATTTGCTGAAGGAGTGGAAACATAATGTCTGTGAGTGTCTGTGTCTCTGTTTATATGACTTTGTTTGGATCCGAACCGGACATCCACCCACATTGTGAGAATTCTGCTCCATTAAGTTAAGATAATATTTGATTTTAGGGTTGAATTCAGCTACCTGGGCAATGTCATCTCCTCTGACACCAACATTGACAAAGAGATGGACAGCAGACAAGCCACCTAAAGTCATCGTGTACCATGCCATCGTGCTGACCACCCTCCTGTAAGGTGCTGAGTAGTGGGTCCTGTACTTGAACATTTCCATCAGCAGTGCCTCCGCTCCATCCTCAACATTCGTTGAAGTGGTTACATCACTGATGTAGAGGTGCTGCAAACAGCAGGGCTCACCAGCATTGAGGCTGTGTGGGCCACATCTTTAGCATGGATGGTAACCACCTCCTAAAGGTCCTCGTCCTGTACAGTGAACTGTCTAGTGGCCACAGTGACAGAAAGGATCCACACAAATGCTATAAAGATACTCTCAAAAGGTCCTTCGCCAATTGCAATATTGGTCCATTGCTACAGATCAGTCTAAGTGGCGTCAGTAAACCCTCCAAGCCTCTATCAGCTTTGGAGCTAGATGTTAGGTTATGATGTTAAGATGTAACATCTTTTAAAATTTGGCAAATTCTTGTAAACTTATAGCTACTGGCTGAAACAGCGCCTCCTCTCAACCAGCAGCAGAGGGAGGAGGAGGAGGACAGGATGAAGATACTGACTGATGTCCATGTTCTTCATTCTTTCTAATCTTCATTCAGTATTTTAATGTCAGGAATGTTATTTATTTTACTGACATTTTTTTTTTTTCAAGTGAGATATTATTGAATTATATGGTGACTTTGCTGATGGAAACATGAATGTTGCTGCTGTAAGTAATTATATTTTGTCATATTAAAATATAAAGCTATTCTAATCGTGTTCTGAATTTATTATTATTTTTCAAGTAATAATTCAAAAACATAATGAAAAAGAACCAATAAGAGTATTGATAAATATTCTTATTTCTTTCTTCTGGAGTTAAATTCATTCCATGAATGCAGTCAACAAAGCAACATAACACATCCCTATAACGACCGTCTCTGCTGTTATCAGATCATTTTAACACCTGCAGACACAAACATGATGAAAACTGTTGGTTACGTTACCTTTTTATGCTGAAAGTAATCTGAATCAAGCTGATGAGCGAAGGTGAAATTAATCAGCAGCTTCAACCAGGAAACCAACCAGAAGAAAGACAAACATGTAACTGACAGCAGGAAGTTTTTAAGGTCTAAGGATTCACAAACAGTCTCAACTCTCTGTATTCATCTTTAACCTGAAGTGTTCTTTACGGAAATATGATCACAGAACAGCAGCTCTGAACTCTGGAATAAAAAACCTGGAACAAAAGTCAAATATTGACAGACAGTATAAAGCTTTATCAGTTGGATCATGAAGTCTGATGTGTTCCTTTTATTCCAACAAGGAAATAAAAAGTGCTGAGATGGCATTAATGCAGTCTGTTGAATATCTGTGATATGTGCAAAACGAGACAAATAAATTGTTTGTGGATAAGGTAACGATAAAATTTGAACCATAGTCGTCCCTACAGCTGGCTGCTGGATCCAGCCTGACTATGGGAGGATGAGAAAATCACAGTTCAAATCCATTCACCATGAGCCTGTTTTACAAATGTTTTCTGATAATTATTTTTATGGCACACAGTGTTTTTTTCAACTGGATAGCATCATAAAATAACAGCATTCATATCATATCAGCAAAATGGCACAGACCAAGAACAAATGCTGCCAGTATTCAATCTAATACCTCAGCTATGGATTCATATCCTTCTGCTTTCTATGCTTGTTAATAGAGGAGTATAAAAACAGCCCTAAGCTCCTTTTCAGCACTTTGGCTGACAAAGAGTTGTAACTCTATTGATCCATGTATTCCAATAGCTCTCAGTAGTAATGACTTCGTGAGCTTCTTTAATGATAAAATTCATCACCTCTTGCCCTCAACAGGCACCGATTTATCCACAAACACAGTAACCTAACCATGTAAACCTGACATGTATTTAGACTGTTTTTCTCCAGTTGACCTTCCTGAACTAACTTCAACAATTTCCTCATCTAAACCATCAACCTGTCTCTTAGACTCCATCTCAACTAGGCTGCTTAAGGAAGTCTTACCCTTAGTTAGCACTTCTTCACTCGATATGATCAATCTGCCTTTAGTAACAGGCTATGTAGCACAGTCCTTTAAAGTAGCTGTAATTAAACCTCTTCTTAAAAAGCCTACTCTTGATTCAGGCATTTTAGCCAACTATAGACCTATATCTGACCTTCCCTTTCTCTCTAAGATCCTTGAGAAAGCTGTTGCCAATCAGTTATCTGACTTTCTACATAACAATAGTTTATTTGGGGATTTTCAGTCAGGATTTAGAGCGCATCATAGCACAGAGACAGCACTGGTGAAAGTCACAATGATCTCCTAAATGCATCGGATGAAGGAAAGGATTTCTCTCTGTACTTGTCTTAGATCTTAGTGCTGCATTTGACACCATTGACCATCACATCCTATTACAGAGACTGGAACATTTAACTGGTATTAGAGGAACTGCATTAAGCTGGTTTAAATTCTACTTATTAGATTGATTTTAGTTTGTACATGTTTATGATGAATCCTCCATGCACGCAAAAGTTAGACACAGAGTTCCACAAGGTTCTGTGCTTGGACCAATACTATTCACCTTATATATGCTTCCTTTACGTAATATTATTAGGTAACACTCATTTTCACTGCTATGTAGATGACATGCAATAATATTTATCAATGAAGACAGATGACAATGGATGACCTGCAATTTTCTACTATTAAACTCAGACAAAACCTATTGTGATTGGCCCTAAACACCTTAGAAACTCTTTATATAATGATAAAGCTACTCTGGATGGCATTACCCTGGCCTCCAGCACCACTGTAAGGAATCTGGGTGTTATCTTTGATCAGGATATGTCCCTTAACTCCCACATAAAACAAATCTCAAGGACTGCCTTTTTTCACTTAGGTAGTCATTTGTTACTTGTTGGCTGGATTATTTTAGTTCCTTATTATCAGGCTGCCCTAACAAGTCTCTCCAGCTGGTCCAGAATGCAGCTGCACATGTACTGACAAAAACTAGAAAAAGAGACCATATTTCTCCCATTTTAGCCTCGCTGCATTGGCTTCCCGTAAAATCCAGAATTGAATTTATAATCATTCTCCTCACCTATGTTGGGCCTTGGCTACAAGTTTGGCTATCAGTAATAATTCATGATTATCAAGATAATTATTAATCATTAAAATCAATAAAATTATCAATAAGAATTAATAATAACGGGGCACCACCCTGGACTCAGGGAAAAAGATAGCCAATTCAGTCTCAAAGTGTACTAATCTATCAATTTGGAACTTTGATTAACAATTAACTTAATAACTATAAACAAAATTACCATATCAATAGCTAGTTAAGGTTGAAGGAGTTTGAAGTTCTTTACACAGCAGAGGTTGGCAAAACTCATTCTTGTGCAACATTAAAACAGACAACAGGTATATCCAAAAGCATTTATTTAACAAAAGGTAAAATAGCAAAACACACAATATTAATCTGGCTAAGTGTACCTACATACAAGTGTATGTGTGTGAGTGTGTATGTGTGTGTGAGTGTGTGTGGGAAAGACAATGGCAAGATGGTGTCTTGAACCACATGTGCTGCTTGAACCAAAGTTTGCAAAACTAGGTTTTGAACCTCTTAACTGTGTGGTTCTCTATTCAAGACCAATTGATGTAGGATCAAGGTACCAGGTTAGGGAGAGGTTAGTTGCATGCAAGGCCTAGTTACTGGGTGTAATATGTGCTAAGCATGCTAACATTAACCTAGCGGTGTGGCTATGCAGTAACCTGATTGTGAACAACAAAGACATCACAACAATAGTTCAATGAATAACCTTAGCCAAATCAATACATGTACAGTACATTGATTAAGTTAAACATTCTTGCTTTGCCGTGCTATGCTTCACTATGTTGCAAGGCTATGCCCAGTCCATGAAGAAAGAGATGCTTTGTGGTGTTCTGCTTCTTAGCTGGTGAATCCGTGGAAGAGACAGGCTGAGAAGGGTTTGGCTCCAAAGCTGAAAGATGCAGGGTAGACGGTACTCCAGCCGTGCAGGTCAGAGGGCCCAGGTCACTCCTTTGTGTAGAGTTAGCGGCAAGCTAACTCTGTTTCGTGGCTCCTGTACTTGTTAAACCTGCCAGCAGACTTGTGTGGTAGCTGCTGGCTTATTGGTCAAGCGCCATCATATCTTAAAGAGCTCATAGTACTTTATTATCCCACTAGAACACTGCACTCCCAGAATGCAGGCTTACTTGTGGTTCTTACAGTCTCCAAAAGTAGAATGGGAGGCAGAGCCTTCAGCTATCAGGCTCCTCTCCTGTGGAACCGTCTTCCAGATTTGGTCCTGAGGGCAGACACCCTCTCTACATTCAAGAGTGGGCTTAAAACTTTCCTTTTTTGATAAAGCTTATAGTTAGGGCCACCCAGGCTTGGCCCCTAGTTATGCTGCTATAGGTCTAGACTGCCGGGGGACTTCCCATGATGCACTGAGCTCCTCTCTCCTCCTTCTCCCGTCCATCTATATGCATTCATCTACCATTAATGGTTTTTTGTGCTTTCTCACCTTGCAGGAAACCCCGGGACCCAGGCTGAGCCTTCACGGTCCTGTTGATGTCCTTCTCCGGCCATTGCTGCTGTTTGTTGTTGCTGGTCACATCTCCATTACTATTATTGTTATTGTTATTATTGTTGATATTTTGCTTCTCTGTGTCTCTTGCCCTAACCCTTGCCCCTTGCCCTTCTCACTTGATTTATTACCTCAGTAAACTATTTCCTAATGAGTTTATGGTTTCAATCACTAGTATCAAGTCTTCTTCAATGCATCATGATGTTCATTTTGGCCCCATTTAGAGTGAAATAGACAATAAATCAGTGTATGCTTTAGGGCATGGCTACGTTGTGATTCACAAGTCGGTACCACGGCAGCAACGTTGATTATGTAACGTAACCATGGCGTAACACAGATTCACAGAGTATAGGCGTAGCTGCTGCTGTTTCACAATGTGTTTTCAGTTCATGAAAGTTAATTGTTACGTTTTGGTCACCTAAAAAAGTCTCATCCAGCATTCGGTTGTGATAAGAAATCCTCTAAGGAGTTGGATGTTCAGTTTTTTCAGTGAGTACATTTTGTTAAAATGGTTTTCGGACTGTTTTGCGCTAGAAGAAATAGCATTAGTATTAGCATTGTCACTGTTAACAATAGATTGTAAATGCAACATGCTAACCAAGCTAGCAGCTAGAGCGATGGACATCTCCACCCACTTGTCCAAATATGGATCGATATCAGCCTCATTGGTTATTGTTCACTCTCCTACAGCTGCATCACAGCTGGATTAGCTTCCTGCTAATGCTAACATTTCCTCCTGCTGCTTCACATTAAAAACAAGAAGCACATTGTGTTTGTCACAGATGTTAAATCTTCATTAAGCATTAATGTGTCGTTTAGTTGATGTTGTGTCAGTGGATGAGCTGTAAATATATTGATGGAAGAAGAAGCCACAGTGAGCTGTTAGATATACGTCTCCACCTCCTCAGCAACAAAACCAACTTCTTCATTAAAACATCTGTAAACACAAACACCAGCTTCTCCAACAGTGTTTGACGTCCTGTTAAAACACACCTGATGTTACCATGGTAACCACAGGTGTTGCCAAATCAACCCGGACTGAAATTTGAAGGATTACAACTTTAATTAAAGCTGCAAGCAGCGCTGAACGGGCCTTCGCGCCCTTGGGCACATGGGGCCGCGGTGCAGTCACCTAAATTTCTGGGAACCAAGAAAACGTTTGGAGATGATCAGTGTGAGAGTCTTTTGACACACAATACTAACCACTTTCTCTCTGTGAGCCCACCCCTCTGTTTATCACAGATAATTATGAATTATGAAATCAAAATATTGTTAACCTTAATCAATAATTCGGGCACCAACAATAGGATCTGTGAGGAACACAGTTGATTATTTGCAATAATTATCAATTATCAAAGATAATTAACTAATTGAAGCTGCAAGCAGCGTTGGTCGGGACCTCGCACTCTGGCCCGTCGGGATCAGATCACGCTTTTTAAAAATGAGGGATATTTCTTACAAGTGTGGTGTGCTTTTATTTTGAAAGTTTGATTGACATTTGTACTGTCAGGTGTGTAGAGACAATAAGTAACTGCAGCTGGACACAGAAAAATACTCATATATTTGGAATGGAGAGTGTGCGCGAACCCACACCTTTTTGAACATTTACTGCTTCCACATAATTTTAGATACAAACTTCATTTGAACTTTAAATGAGTCACGAGACTTTGACCTACAAATCTTGAATTTACATGTGTTTTCTATCTTTTATTGTTTTTGAGATATTAGAGTGTGAGTTTTAAAGTCTTTTCTTGCTCCTCCTGTGATTTTATAATGAGTGTGTATTGCGGAATGTTTCACAGCACTGAGGGAGATTGGCCAAATCTAACATTAAAAATCATATTTTAGTAGGAAATTTCGTTGCGAATCCATTGATACAGGTTTGAAAGTGGTCAGACTTATAGTTTAGACGTCAGAAGCCTCTGTTTGACACAAAGTTCATGCCCATAGATTACCTCCCCATTGGTTTACATTGTAAGGGTGATGTGGGACTGCAACTTTCAGGGCTTATTAAATCCAAACCGTTCGAGTTATTACAAAGTTTTTAACAACTTTTTTTCAGCATAGTGTCATAAGTCATCTATTAAAGTTTGAGGCCGATACCATTAACGCCCTCGGAGGAGATAGCGTTTGTTCGGGGGCCAAAATTGGGGCAAAGTCTTATTTTGAAAAGCTGATTGCAGACTTCCTGTTGGATTTAGGTCAGGGGTGTCAGCGTATGATTTGTAGGTCTTGATGAGACGAATAATTGAGTTTTGGTTCGATCTCTCTACGACATTCCTACGGGCCGTGGCGGCTGTTTTAGATACATAGGTGGCGCTCTCGAGCACATTTTGGCACTTCGGGGGTTAATTTTTACATTTTATCAAATTTTTCACCAGACCTGATGTGCCTGCCAAATTTGGTGAGTTTTTGAGTATGTTTTTTGTCAATTTCAAAGTGCCAATTTTGGACCTTGAATAAACGCTATCTCCTCCTAGGGCGTTAATGGTATTGGCTTCAAACTTTAATACATGACTTATCACACTGTGCTGAACAAAAATTATTAAAAACTTTGTAATAACTTGAACGGTTTAGATCTTGTAAGCCCTGAAAGTTGGAGTGTGACATCACACCTTACAATGTAACCAATGGGGAGGCAATCTCTGGGCATGGACTTTGTGCCAAACTGGGGCATCTGGGATCAAAAATCATAATCACGATCATTTTTGTTCAATATTGAGATCATGATTATTTAACATGATCACTTTTTGACTGTAATTTTTGCCAATTGCTGATGTTGATATATGCACATATTTTCTCCCTCTTGGCTAAGGAGACTATTACACATGTAATCATATATTGTACTAATGATCAAGAAAGACTATAGCCTATATGAGGGAAGAACTCAGGAAGACTGGAGTTCCGGAGCTCAGCATTAAAACTTTAATGGACCTGCCATGAGGGTGGAGCAGCAGTTTTTTTTTTTTAGTTTATTAAAAAAACAAGGATTAATGTGTAGAGACAAAGGAATAGCGCCAAAATGCTGCTTACAGACAATGGGAGACCATTGCAAACTCCATTTCCAAGGATGCTTTGCGATTTTCACACCTCAGCAGGGAACAGTCAACATACAGTCTCTCATTGGCGGAGACGCTCCTGCACAGTGGAGCGTCCTGATGACGCAGCCATGACATCACCACCCCTTTATAACTGAGCACGCCCTGAAATACACGTCTCTCCCATGTCACTGAGCTAGGGGTAACTTCTGTTCCCCTGAGTGAGTTAGCTTGACTAAAGGGGGTACCCCACGCACATGTTTTCCCCTCATCGAAGACTCCCCTCGTCAGACGAGACGAGACTTCACCCGTGTTCACCCGAACACATTCCTGGATCCGAGAGAGACCGCTGCTGCAACCAGCGTCCTCAAATTCCCTCGAGAAGGAAGAAATAAAGTTACTTCAGGAAAACGTGGAACGTCTCTGCCCTGCTCGTCTTCGCCAAGTCGACTCTGCTGTTCTCTCCGCCACTCCACTCAGAGCCAGCTGCCGTGATTTTCGCCGACCGTGTGAGAACGGCCACCGTCTGCCCCTGAGCCAAGGACAAAGTTGGACATTAAGACGGACTACACACACACCCTGCTCGCTTTCTGAAGCGACCAAGTAAGAGGCATAAGTCTGGGCATAGGCAGTGTTAGTTGTGTGTTCTTTTCAGCATCAGTTGCTGTTTTTTAGCATTAGGCTTTTTAGCTTTATTGCTATTGTTTCTTGTTGTGTGGATTGACGGACCACCGAGTCCATTTTCTCTGCTCTACTCTTAGAAGTATTTAAAGTTTGTTGCCTGATTAGTCGTGTTCACCACGCTAGACTGTTTTGTGTTTGTCCCGGTCGGGACTACTGCTGTGTTTGTGCCACCGTGAGTGAGAAAGTAAATTGCTTTGTCGATCAGAAACCAGACAACGTGCGTTATAGACTGCCGTCCGTACGTGCGCCCTCTGTGGACAAAAGAACCGCTTCTCTCCCTCTGTTGCGACTAACACACACACACTCACACGCGCGCACAGATACACGCACCGACATCTTTTTGCACATCTGATGGTCAGATAACGTCGCACAAAGCTTTGTGTTGTCTTTCCTTATCCGCCATCAGACATGTGTGTTTTTCACGGAATTGGGTGAGAGCAAGACACCGACCACCAGGCGGCGCCATCTTGTTTTTGTCTAGCCAAGACACCGCCGTACTTCTGCCATTCCGGTCTCGTGTGACGTGACTTACTCCCACAGTCACGTCCACGTCGCAGACCGACGACGTCATCACGTCAGGCCCAGTCGCCATCTTGTCTCACGCGCACGCACACACACACACACACACACACACACACACACATGCATTCCCCTGCATGTGTCCAACCCAGTGCAAAGCTGTTTGTGTTTTGTTTGGTAGAATTAGATTTTAGAATAGCTGTTTATTGAATGAAGCATTTGTTAACTTTGTTAATTTTGCTAAGTTTAAAGAGAAGTTATATCTTTAAAGAGAAGTTCTTCTGTCATTAGTGTGTGATATTTTGAACAGTGGCTGATTGAAGGAGTCAGAGCACGAATTCAACTCTCTTTGTTCACCCTTGAATGTTGATATCTCTCAGATATTAACATTCTAGGTGAACTCCCATTTATGAGATTACCTTGTTTGGTTATTGGTCCCGGTTTCCGGGTGGTGCTCCGTATTTGTTAGTTCATATTAATAATTCTATTAATTGTTGTAATTAGTTAATTATCTTTGATAATTGATAATTATTGCAAATAATCAACTGTGTTCCTCACAGATCCAACAGTTGGTGCTCGAATTATTGATTAAGGTTAACAATATTTTGATTTCATAATTCATAATTGTCTGTGATAAACAGAGGGGTGGGCTCACAGAGAGAAAGTGGTTAGTATTGTGTGTCAAAAGACTCTCACACTGATCATCTCCAAACAATGTGCGCAAGGGCGCGAAGGCCCGTTCAACGCTGCTTGCAGCTTTACTTTAGTGAACTGTTTAGCTGTAAAGTGAGATTGTTTGCAAGCAAAAACCAAGCACTGCCCAACTCGCAGTACGTCACCCACTACGTTGATTATAAATCTCAATATCCATAATGATAATAATGAAGATGTTAATATTACTCTGGTACTTAACCTACAGGAACTCAAGTGATGGTGATTCAGTATTTAGTCTGCACTGAACAATGTTTCTGTCATTAAAAAAGCAGCACGTGGTACCAAAGGATCACCAAAACCCAAGAATTGTTAAAAGGATGTTAAAATCTTAAAAATATGTCCCAAAATAGAATAAAACTTAAACTAGGAATACTAAAACAACACGAATAACTACAGTACATTACCAATAAATTAAAAATGCCTAAAAACAAACTAAAATGGTTAAAAGTCTCAGTAGCAGAGTCCATTAAAAAAGGACATTCACAGAAAGTGTTTCCTTTTTTTTACAGTTTAATGCAGGAGTGCAAGAGTTATACATATGAAATTGTTCATACCTACATAATTCCTACAACGTTTATATATTTTATAGTGTGAAATATTAATAATAAAGAAAAAAAGGGGGAAATAAAATAAATAACTCAATAATACATACATATACAAAGAAAAAAAAGGAAGGAGATTAACTCCTCTAACTCTTCAGGGCTGAATCCATCAATATTGTTTAATTGTTGTCCACATATTTATTCCACTTATGCCACAATTTCAAATGTTCCTGTTCTTGATAGCTGATTGTATAGCTTATTCTTTCCATTTCTAAGATACTGTTTACATTTGCCTTCTGTGACGGTCCCTGCCTAACCTACCTTAAGTGTATTGATGCCGGTCTGGTAATGAGTTATTGTTATATTCTTGTGTCCATAAAGGTATCTGGGAGAATGTGGATGTGGCAGCCAGCCAAATTTGGAGCACCTGTTCCTAATGCTGCCGGAGGATAAAAGGCCAACTCCCAGCGTTGTTCGAGCTCTCTCTCTCACCTTGAGTCATTCCAACCATGATTCTAGTTTTGTTTTTATTTCACAACACCTTACACTTCATTGTTCACACATTCACACCTACATTACTGATGTTACTGACTGACACACTTTTGCAATTATTTCTTCAGTTGTTTACTTTATAATAATAAGCATCTTTAATTTACTGCCATCCGTTGTGTCTGTTCCTACATTTGTCATGGCCTAGGAGCCAGGTTGTGGCATATTGCAGGGTTAATAATACAATTAATTTAGAATAGTCTGTAATACATCAGCCACTAAAAACAGATGTTTATGCTGAAAAACATTTGTTTCATTTTTATTTTGCTTAAAACAAGAAAAAGTTGTAGCATAATGCGTCTTTTCAAACTGCAGCGTCTCTTTTGTACAGATTTTATCCCAGAAATTAATTCATGGAAAATTCCCCAAATACAAAACCAAAATGTGTTTGTGTGTTGATTCTAGAAAATTTTTGAAATTAATCAAACCTATCTGTAAAATTAATCTCACTGCGAGTTAAAAAGGTTTTCAGACTTTAATAAAAGACAAAATATTTCTTTGTAGGTGTAATATTTCTAAGAGAAGAGAACCTGGATTATTTTTCTACATTTCACTTGCAGATGTTTGTTTTTCATGTCGCTTGTGGTCGAAGTGACGAGTCGACTGTTCAGGATGAAACAGAAAAACTTCAGGAGTCGATGCTGCGATGGACAAAAGTTCAGAGACCGAACTGTTTCAAACTGTCGCTGTGTGTGTGTGTGTGTGTGTGTGTGTGTGTGTGTGTGTGTGTGTGTGTGTGAGTGAATGTATATAAATCAGAACATTTATAATTTAACAGCTACTGTTTCTTCTGATAAACAGTTATAATTAATTGTTCTTTAAACTGAAAAGAAATCAATAAATTATGACAAATTAAAGCTGGTCTTGAACTGTTAAACTGTTTTTTTGTTTATGTAACAAGCTGTGATCTATTATTTCCTTTCATTTTAATTTGAAAGAGTGACATGAAACATATATTAAAGACACAACAGAAAAAGGGAGAAAAACAAAGTAATTACAGTAATAGAATAACTGCATGTTAGAGGAAGGAAGTAGAGATTCATTATTTGACTTTAGTGCTGAATCGACTGGTGTCATTGTGTCTGTTACTGCTGAGATATTTAATCAATTGTTTCTAATTTCATGGTAAAAAAATAAGACAAAGGAATTTGTTTCCCCAAAACAAATTCCTTTGGGTGAGAATTTTACCTGGTCTGGGTCAATATGGCACCAATGCAAGATTAGGTCAACTTTGTCAAGTACCAGTCTGTAATTTTGACCTGTAATTTATTTTGTGTTAATTAATTTTGTGTTCCACACAACGAGTTCAGTTCGACTCAAACTGGGTAAATTTTGACCCAGTGATATTAAGTGTGCACACATAAAGAACTTGTGTTCTTTGTATTTGTGAATATGTATTTGCTAATAATGGTGGAAGAAGTATTCAGATCCTTTACTGCAGTAAAACTACCAAAAAAACAATGTAAAAATACTCCATTACAAGTAAAAGTCCTGCATGAAAAATCCTCCTACAGTAAAAGTACATAAGTATTATGAGCTTGATGTAGTTAAAGTATTGTAGTAAAAGTACATAAGTATTATGAGCTTGATGTAGTTAAAGTATTGCAGTAAAAGTAGTGGTTTGGTCCCTCTGACTGATATATTATTATATATGACATCATTAGATTATTAATAGTGAAGCATCAGTGTTAGAGCAGCATGTTACTGTTGTAGCTGCTGGAGGTGGAGCTAGTTTACACTACTTTATATACAGTTAGCTAGTTTAGTCCAGTGGTTCCCAACTTAGGGGTCGGGCCCCTCCAAAGGGTCAGCAGATAAATCTGAGGGGTGGTGAGATGATTAATGGGAGAGGAAAGAAGAAAAAACAAAGTTCTGATACACAAATCTGTTTTCAGTTTTTGGACTTTTTCTCTAATCTTTGATTTTTGCTGAAATATTGGATCATTTGAACATTTATTGAAATGAAAGCATGTGAGAAATGTAGAAATGTAGAAAGTAGCATCACATGAAATACTCAAGTAAAGTACAAGTAGTTAAAAATTGTTCTTAAGTACAGTACTTGAGTAAATGTAGTCAGTTACTTTCCACCACTGTGTGACAGTGTGTGGGTTCATGTGTAGTTTGTGTCCTGCTGAAAGCTCAGATATACAGTCAGTCTGTGGATACAACTAGATGGAACTAATACAGACAACAGAGACATCTAGTGGTGGAACGTGTTCATTTCAACAGAGTTCAAGCTGCTTTTAGCTCCAATACAAGTCAACTCCATCTGTCATTTGGTTCTTCATCACTTCAGTGATGTCATGTGATGTTCTTGATGGAAGCTGCTCTGTATTTGTTCCTCTGGATCCTCCACTAAGTTCCCCACCTGTCCAATCATTTCTCTACACCAGCAGCTGTTTGACACAAGACTTTACACGACAGCAGCTGCTCACAAACACACTCTACACCTGACTTTTATTGATGCTGGAAATATTTATTTGAAGTATATGTGAAGTTACAGACTAGTTTCTTTGTTCTGGAGAATTACTGCACAGGACGAATCTTCATGCTGATGGTCTTCAGGGAGTAGTTAGAGCCCTTCCAAGACTGCCACTCCACTCCTACATAAGTCACAGTGTCATCAGCCCCCAAGCGATAAATCCCGTTGGGGTTTGCTTTGTGACAGTCGTTGTACCAGAATGCCCCCAGGCGAAGTTTGGCACAGTTCCCTCCTGTCCTGGAGTCCTGGTCTTTGTCGAGGGTGGTGAACTTATGTCCGTTGTGATAACTCAGGGAGTCTCCTACAGAAACACAAGAAAACAACAAGTGTATGATCACAACACTACTGCTAATGACACCATATTATATAATGTTATATAACTATTAACACTACAACTGTCACTACTAATACAGTACTACTGCTATGGCTACCACTTGTACAAATACTTCTAGTACTACTAGTACTGCATCTGCTGCTGCTACTGTAACATAACAACATACAGTATGTCATGTAGACAAGAACTGCAAAAGGTTGAAGGGATATAAACACCTGGAATCTGATGGGCCTCATTTACATTGTTTCCCTTTAAATGTGTTTATAAAAACCAAAGCTTCCATGTAATTAATAAAACATGAACAGACCACAGATTTGTTGTTACTGACTTGAAAATCTTTGTGAATCTGTCTTTAGCTTAAGGAATCACACAAATAATCCAATATAAGGACAGAAATCTTCAGTGTCTCCATGTGGAAACTAAACATCATAAAAACAAAACTACTACCTGCTAACAGTAACTGACCTGCTCCTCCATTAGTGAATCCAGACACATGCAGTGTGTATTCATAGGACTCTGGATCAATGGAGAACGAGGAGTAACGAGCAGACACATTGTTTCCACTGAAGTCCTCCATGTCGACCAGCAGCTCGTATTTTTTCCTCAGAGTCAGATGGAAGAGATTCTCAAGACCTGAAAACACACAAACATGAAGTCACGTCAGAGTTTAATGTTTGTTTTTATGAACAGTTTCATGAAGTCACATGACTGTTAGTTTGGTTTCATTTCTCACCGAGCCAGTACTCTCCAGCAGCGATACCAAAGCCCTCCTTGTACTGATCCCAGGACCTGTAGAAGTTCACCGAGCCGTCCATCCTCCTCTGGAACACCTGAGGGGGGGGGTTAACTCGATAAACACAGGATCTCTGACAGCTCATGATTTATTGTGAAGGTCCAACAGGAAGTGTTCATACTGAAAAACACTCAGCTGTGACTTGATGACTTCAGTTCAAACACTCACCATCCAACGTCCTCCGTCTGAGTCCATGTCACAGTACACCTACACACAAACACTCTCATTAGTAAATATGATGCTTTACTTAAAACTACATTCAATCAATCAGCAGCTGCCACGTCTTGAGGTTGAAGTATCTTAAATTGATAAAATAATGATAAAAACATTATTCCAACAATCATTTCCTTTCCTGATGCACTCAATACATACTGTTTGTGATGCATTCAAGAGGTTAGGTGGTTTTAAATTACAAATAATTTTTCTTTATAGGGGGGAGGGGTAGGGGGACCCCTCTCAATTGTGTATCCTTCAAAGTTTTCTCCTCCATTTTAAAACATAACCAGACGCCCATGGTGAGGAGCACTGATCTTTCTTATCCTAGGTTTGGAAGAAAAATATATGTACTATCTGGAGTGTATATCAAAAATGCTGCCCAATAATTAGCAAAAAGAAAGTCTTATGAAAAATGTGTTGGTTCATAAGGTCAAAGAGAGGTTGAGTGAGTCAGTTGACCACAAATACTGTTACTTTATTATGAAACCTTAGCACAATTTAGCTATAGTAGCTAACGTTAGCCCATATGTACACAAGCTGCAACTCTGGGCTTCAAACTGGTTTCAAGGCAAACTAATGGGTGATGTCACACCTTGCTACATCCATCTTTATATACAGTCTGTGTATCCAACCAGTAACACAACTACCTCCACTTATATCTGCTGGTTTAGTAGAATCAACCTGAACTGTCTTCACATGGTGACTCATCTTTGAACCAACATCTTCTAACTGAGTCCCAGAGAGGATGAAGTGTACCTGGACAGCAGATGTGGCTCCGATGGGATAGATGGTGTACACTCCACTGGGTTGGGTGTTGTCATGGTTATAGATGTCACTGCAGTCCAGCGGGAGGACGAGAGGTAAGCAGGAGGTCAACGCTGGAGCCAGCAGGAGGAGAACCACTGAAACCAGCTGCAACAGAAACACAGCAGCAGACACAAAATGAACTAAAACTAAACTCAGTGGAAGATTCACTCTCCAATTTAGTTAAAACAAGTGACTGTATTTTGGCATTTTGTGGGTTCTTAAACAGAATCACAGAGTGAAGATTTAAAAGTGCAAAATACAGAGAAAATAAAGAAAAGTTAATTGTAAGAAACTCTTGTCACCACAGACTATTTCAGAGAATCTGACAGAAACTACTGATCAATATTAATTCAGTCAGGTGTATAAAGTCACAAACTCACCTCCATCATCAGAGTTCTGCGGAGGTGATGAAAATCTTGATGTCAGTCAGTCTAGACACTCTGATGTGTCTGAGCTATATTTATATCCCAAAGATTAATAAATGACTGAACAGCTGCTGCTCCACACCGATAAAACTATTTGTTGAAGGAGTGGAAACATAATGTCGTTGAGTGTCTGTGTCTCTGTTTATATGACTTTGTTTGGATCCAAACCAGACATCCACCCACATTGTGAGAATTCTGCTCCATTAAGTTAAGATAATATTTGATTTTAGGGTTGAATTCAGCTACCTGGGCAATGTCATCTCCTCTGACACCAACATTGACAAAGAGATGGACAGCAGACAAGCCACCTAAAGTCATCGTGTACCATGCCATCGTGCTGACCACCCTCCTGTAAGGTGCTGAGTAGTGGGTCCTGTACTTGAACATTTCCATCAGCAGTGCCTCCGCTCCATCCTCAACATTCGTTGAAGTGGTTACATCACTGATGTTGAGGTGCTGCAAACAGCAGGGCTCACCAGCATTGAGGCTGTGTGGGCCACATCTTTAGCATGGATGGTCACCACCTCCTAAAGGTCCTCGTCCTGTACAGTGAACTGTCTAGTGGCCACAGTGACAGAAAGGATCCACACAAATGCTATAAAGACACTCTCAAAAGGACCTTCGCCAATTGCAATATTGGTCCATTGCTACAGATCAGTCTAAGTGGCGTCAGTAAACCCTCCAAGCCTCTATCAGCTTTGGAGCTAGCCGCAGGGCCATCCCAGAGGAGGAGGCAAAAAAGAAAGAACGGGAAGTAAGACCCATTAGAACCCCCTGTAGGCCTGACGTTCAACCATAGCTGCTGTAGGAGGCCCTGCCTATCTCAGATAGGTTTAGTCAGCCACAAGTCAACATCCTTCCTCATCTTCATTCAGCAACACCATACAGTGCAAACATTTCAGTCCATGTTGGACTTTCCTCAGTACAAAATGAGGCATACATGATGAATCAGCCTGTATGTAGGTTACTCTACTGGTGCATCAATCAATGATCAAGGACTGATTGAACACCCATGAAGCCAATTGTCAGTAGATCAGGTCATTACAAACAAATTAGGATAATAGCAACAACACATTCTCATACACATACTGATTTATATACATACAAATGTTAGAATTTACACCAAGAATAGGACCCACCGACACAGAAAGACAATAAGATGGAGTCACAGATAACTGGTCTTATCTGACTCTTCATTCAAGCCACTAGGGTGGCGTTTCTCAACGGGGTGGTGCTACCCCCCAGGGGGCAGCTAGAGATTGTTGGGGGCTGCATTTTGCTCTCATTTATGGTCGCTCTAGCTTCTCTGTCCTCTCCTCTGCTGTATTTGCAGGTGTCTGTATTTAGCTTAGTTTGTAACGTCAATTAAAATTTGGCAAATTCCTGTAAACTTATAGCTACTGGCTGAAACAGTCCCTCCTCTCAACCAGCAGCAGAGGGAGGAGGAGGAGGACAGGATGAAGATATTGACTGATGTCCATGTTCTTCAGTCTTTCTAAACTTCACTCATTATTTTAATGTCAGGAATGTTATTTATTTTACTTTATTCTACTGTTGCTGTTGTAAGAAACGATATTTTGTCATATTTAGAATATAAAGCTCTTCTAATCCTGTTCTGAATTTATTATTATTTTTCAAATAATAATTCAAAAACCTCAAATTCTTTAGTAATGAAAAAGAACCGATAAGAGTATTGATAAATATTCTTATTTCTTTCTTCTGGAGTTAAGTTCATTCCACTAACACAGTCAACAAAGCAACATAACTCATCACTATAACGACTGTCTCTACTGTTATCAGATCATTTTAACACCTGCAGATAAAGTCATAATGAAAACTGTTGGTTATGTTACTTTTTTATGCTAAAAAATAATCTGAATCAAGCTGATGAGTGAAGGTGAAATTAATCAGCAGCTTCAACCAGGAAACCAACCAGAAGAATAACAAATATGTAACTGACATCAGGACATTTTTAAGGTCTAAGGATTCACAAACAGTCTCAACTCTCTGTATTCATCTTTAACCTGAAGTGTTCTTTACGGAAATATGATCACAGAACAACAGCTCTGAACTCTGGAATAAAAAACCTGGAACAAAAGTCAAATATTGACAGACAGTATAAAGCTTTATCAGTTGGATCATGAAGTCTGATGTGTTCCTTTTATTCCAACAAGGAAATAAAAAGTGCTGAGATGGCATTAATGCAGTCTGTTGAATATCTGTGATATGTGCAAAACGGGACAAATAAATTGTTTGTGGATAAGATAACGATAAAATTTGAACCATAGTCGTCCCTACAGCTGGCTGGTGGCTCCAGCCTGACTATCACAGTTCAAATCCATTCACTATAAGCCTGTTTTACCAATGTTTGGTGATTGATTATTATTTTTTATGGCACACGATGCATTTTCTTAATGAATACTGTAATGATAATTGTCCAAAATTGTGTGAAAATGCATAGTTTTTAGTCAAATAACGTCAAAATTTCTTGAGAGAGGAACCCCAAACCTCCCAACCAAAACCGCTGTGGGCCAGGCCCTTGAACTGGATATTTTATTTGACTGCTGCAGGTCCAATTATTTAATTAACTGCATAGCATTATAATAAACAACAACAATCATATCATATCAGGAAAATGGCGCAGACCAAGACAAAATGCTACCAGTGGGCTATTCTATCTAATACCTCAGCTATGGATTCATATCCTTCTTTTTTTCCAGTAGCATCAGACTTTTTCCTTAGTAGGCTGTTTTCTGTTGGAATAATTAATAAGAATGCTCTTTGCTTGGCCGGCTGTCAAATTTCTAACTGTTGCTTTTTTTTTAACACTCATAAATATAATTTCTATTCACAAGGTTTATTTGCTCCCTGCATGGGAAACTAATGATAATGATATTCCAATTGTCCACTTCAATCAAATCTGATATCTGGCATCCAATGACATGCCTTTTTAATGATATAACACAAATTAATAATTAACATTAATATTCAGGGGAGACAATCAGCCTACATTTTAATTGATGTGGGGCAGTAAGGGACCTGGATAATGGATAGGGGGGCACTGGCCCAAAAAGGTTAAGAACCACTGCACTAGGGTGCATCGTTTTAAGGTAGAGTATATGCATAATGATAATAACAAAGATGTTAATATTACTCTGGTACTTAGCCTACAGGAACTGCAGTGATGGTGATTCAGTATTTAGTCTGCATTGAACAATATTTCTGACATTAAAAAGCAGCATTTGGTACCAAAGGATCACCAAAACCCAAGAATTGTTTAAAGGATGTTTGATGCAGCTTTTATCTCTGTATATCTTCTGCTGTCTGGACACTGGATCCTCCCTCACAGCCACGGCATTGGCCCATCGAGGTGCACTGATTAGTTCATCAAGTGTCTGATGTCCAATTACAGCCGAATGCAAATAATTTATATAAACTGCAATTACAGCAAGCAATAAAAACCCAGTTACTGCAAAAAAGGAAAGCAATTAAATACAGAAACATTTAAAATATTCAAACCACAGCAAATATATAACACTAATAAAACAAAAATATTAATATCTGCTGTGTGACATGAAGCTTAACTTTGATCTTTAGATAAATGCTGTAAATCAGCTGTATGTTGTTGTGTTGACACAATCAGTAGCTGCACTCTGTGTACATTTACTCAAGTACTGTACTTAAGTACAACTGAGGTACTTATATTTCATTTGAGTATTTCCATGTGATGCTACTGTGTAATTCCACTCCACTACATTTCAGAGAGAAATATTGTACTTTCTACTCCACTACATTTATTTGACAGCTTTAGTTACTTTTCATATGAAGATTTGTTTGCCTGCCAGCTTCACCTGGAGGAGGAACATCTGGAAGGTTCACTGCTGGCTGTGATCCCTCACTGTCTTCCCACCCTGAACACACATTACTGCTGCCAGGAATCGAGCGAGTCTGAAAGAGAACCTGTCAGTCTAACGTCTCATTTTCTAATTTAAATATTTGAGCGTTTTATCTCGTCATCACTAAGATGTCTGGAAACAGACTGTTTAATGTGTGTGTGTACTGTAATGACAGCGTGACCTGTTTACAATCTGCATTGTGTTGTTTTCAGTTTTTGGACTTTTTCTCTAATCTTTGATTTTTGCTGAAATATTGGATCATTTAAACATTTATTGAAATGAAAGCATGTGAGAAGTTTAGAGGGAAAAATCACTATTTGGTGGAGCTGTTAACAACTCATAGACATGTGAAATGTGACCCCGACTACACACTGCTTTTTGTAAGACGTCAAAAGACAAAAAGGTTGGAAACCACTGGTTTCATCTTTAACAATGTGTTGTATTTTAAAAGCTTGTTATATTATCCATTGTGTCAAATCTTCATCTGAAAAGTAACTAAAGCTGTCAAATAAATGTAGTGGAGTAGAAAGTACAATATTTCCCTCTGAAATTTAGAAAGTAGCATCACATGGAAATACTCAAGTAAAGTACAAGTATTTAAAAATTGTTCTTAAGTACAGTACTTGAGTAAATGTAGTCAGTTATTTTCCACCACTGTGTGACAGTGTGAGGGTTCATGTGTAGTTTGTGTCCTGCTGAAAGCTCAGATATACAGTCAGTCTGTGGATACAACTAGATGGAACTAATACAGACAACAGAGACATCTAGTGGTGGAACATGTTCATTTCAGCAGAGTTCAAGCTGCTTTTAGCTCCAATACAAGTCAACTCCATCTGTCATTTGGTTCTTCATCACTTCAGTGATGTCATGTGATGTTTCTGATGGAAGCTGCTCTGTATTTGTTCCTCTGGATCCTCCACTAAGTTCCCCGCCTGTCCAATCATTTCTCTACACCAACAGCTGTTTGACACAAGACTTTACACCCAGCAGCTGCTCACAAACACACTCTACACCTGACTTTTATTGATGCTGGAAATATTTATTTGAAGTATCTGTGAGGTTACAGACTAGAGAGAAAGAAAGAAAGAGATCAACAGATATTCTGCAGATTGTTTGTTCTGGAGGATTACTGCACAGGACGAATCTTCATGCTGATGGTCTTCAGGGAGTAGTTAGCGCCCTTCCAGTGGTTCCACTCCACTCCTATGTGTGCCAGAGTGTCATCAGCCCCCCAGCGATAAACCCCGTTGGGGTTTGCTCTATGACAGTCGTTGTACCAGAACGCCCCCATGAATTTTCTGGCACAGTTACGGCTGCTGGGGTCCTGGTCTTTGTCGAAGGTGGAGAACTTCTGTCCGTTGTGATAACTCAGGGAGTCTCCTACAGAAACACAAGAAAACAACAAGTGTCTGATCACAACACTACTGCTAATGACACCATATTATATAATGTTATATGACTATTAACACTACAACTGTCACTACTAATACAGTACTACTGCTATGGTTACCACTTGTACAAATACTTCTAGTACTACTAGTACTGCATCTGCTGCTGCTACTGTAACATAACAACATACAGTATGTCATGTAGACAAGAACTGCAAAAGGTTGAATGGATATAAACACCTGAAACCTGCTGGTCCTCATTTACATTGTTTCCCTTAAATGTGTTTATAAAAACCAAAGCTTCCATGTAATTAATAAAACATGAGCAGACCACAGATTTGTTGTTACTGACTTGAAAATCTTTGTGAATCTGTCTTTAGCTGAAGGAATCAAACAAATAATCCAATATAAGGACAGAAATCTTCAGTGTCTCCATGAGGAAACTAAACATCAGAAAAACAAAACTACTACCTGCTAACAGTAACTGACCTGCTCCTCCATCAGTGAATCCAGACACATGCAGTCTGTATCCGTTGGACTCTGATTCAATGGAGAACGAGGAGTAACGAGCAGACACTTTGTTTCCACTGAAGTCCTCCATGTCGACCAGCAGCTCGTACTTTTTCCTCAGAGTCAGATGGAAGAGACTCTCAAGACCTGAAAACACACAAACATGAAGTCACGTCAGAGTTTAATGTTTGTTTTTATGAACAGTTTCATGAAGTCACATGACTGTTAGTTTGGTTTCATTTCTCACCGAGCCAGTACTCTCCAGCAGCAATACCAAAGCCCTTCTTGTACTGATCCCAGGGTCTGTAGAAGTTCACCGAGCCATCCATCCTCCTCTGGAACACCTGGGGGGGGGGGAGGGGGGGGGGGTTAACTCGATAAACACAGGATCTCTGACAGCTCATGATTTATTGTGAAGGTCCAACAGGAAGTGTTCATATTGAAAAACACTCAGCTGTGACTTGATGACTTCAGTTCAAACACTCACCATCCAACGTCCTCCGTCTGAGTCCATGTCACAGTACACCTACACACAAACACTCTCATTAGTAAATATGATGCTTTAGTTAAAACTACATTCAATCAATCGGCAGCTGCCACATCTTGAGGCTGAAGTATCTTAAATTGATAAAATAATGATAAAAACATTATTCCAACAATCATTTCCTTTCCTGATGCACTCAATACATACTGTTTGTGATGCATTCAAGAGGTTAGGTGGTTTTAAATTACAAATAATTTTTCTTTATAGGGGGGAGGGGTAGGGGGACCCCTCTCAATTGTGTATCCTTCAAAGTTTTCTCCTCCATTTTAAAACATAACCAGACACCCATGGTGAGGAGCACTGATCTTTCTTATCCTAGGTTTGGAAGAAAAATATATGTACTATCTGGAGTGTATATCAAAAATGCTGCCCAATAAACACAAATTAGCAAAAAGAAAGTCTTATGAAAAATGTGTTGGTTCATAAGGTCAAAGAGAGGTTGAGTGGGTCAGTTGACCACAAATACTGTTACTTTATTATGAAACCTTAGCACAATTTAGCTAAAGTAGCTAACGTTAGCCCATATGTACACAAGCTGCAACTCTGGGCTTCAAACTGGTTTCAAGGCAAACTAATGGGTGACGTCACACCTTGCTACATCCATCTTTATATACAGTCTGTGTATCCAACCAGTAACATGACTTCCACCAGTTATATCTGCTGGTTTAATAGAATCAACCTGAACTGTCTTCACATGGTGACTCATCTTTGAACCAACATCTTCTAACTGAGTCCCAGAGAGGATGAAGTGTACCTGGACAGCAGACGTGGCTCCGATGGGATAGATGGTGTACACTCCACTGGGTTGGGTGTTGTCATGGTTATAGATGTCACTGCAGTCCAGCGGGAGGACGAGAGGTAAGCAGGAGGTCAATACTGGAGCCAGCAGGAGGAGAACCACTGAAACCAGCTGCAACAGAAACACAGCAGCAGACACAAAATGAACTAAAACTAAACTCAGTGGGAAGATTCACTCTCCAATTTAGTTAAAACAACTGACTGTATTTTGGCATTTTGTGGGTTCTTACACAGAATCACAGAGTGAAGCTTTAAAAGTGCAAAATACAGAGAAAATAGAGAAAAGTAAATTGTAAGAAACTCTTGTGTCACCACCATAAGCGGAGCAACTGCTGGGGCAGAGGGGACGGCCGCTCCAGGGCCCACGCTCAGTAGGGGCCCGCTGGGGACGTAGAGCGTGACCCAATTCACAAGCGCAGCAGGAATAGTAGAGTTTAACTCTCTTTACTTTTTCAATTCTTCAGTTCTTATCACTATGGCTTTAATCCCCCCTCCAACCACAATGTGGAGTAGCGCTGTCTGTATTTCTGCTCCCTGCCTCTGCGGGAAATGAAGACTGCAGAAGCATTCATTCAAAGTTTATGACTAACTTCGCTGAAAACTTTAACCAAAATATGAGCTTTTCGTGTCTTTTTATGTGTGTGGTGAATGAAACTTGCAAGACGAAGTTTCAGCCGTCTGAGGCTCATTATGAGCTATTTGTGTTCCTGCATGGATGAGGCCAGACTATCCAACCTCACTGTAATGGACCAAACTTAACTACAGGCTTAGCAGGGACAACAATTGGTGAGTGAAACATGTAATTTCCATAACTTATGGAAATTATGTTATGTACTGGATCTTGTACTGGGACTAACAAGTCATTTTTCCCAGTTTTGCATTTATAAGTGGTTCAGTCACCTGCTGACTGTGTGTGATTTGAGAATGAGCCTGTGTAGAAGCTCTGTCTGCTTGTGTGAGAATTCATTCATGGATATAGAAAACAAGAGTAAGCTGAGTCTTTGATACATGCAGTGATTCTTTTTGACATGAACAAAAACTCTTAAAGAATAAAGAAATTCATATGAGTTACGTATCTACAGTATATGTGCATTGTTTCTTTTTGATGAGAACATAAATACGCTGTCATTCTAGAGTTTTTCTAATTGAATGTAATGTGGTGTAACCTTATTTCTTTATAATGACCTGTCTGACCACACTGCTATTATAAGTGCTTAGTGTCAGACTTAATTTAGCTAATCTTGATAAATGTGTAGGGTCACAAGATGATAAAAAGTGTAAAATAGAAAAAAAGACCAATTTCTGTTCATTTGTTTTTAGATTTTTCTCTGATTGCACTGCTCTTTTCTTGGGAAATTCTGGACATTCTGACCTTTTCAGGGCTCAACAAGGATACAAACATCCATAATTAGTCTTTATTACTTAAATTTTGGTTATGAAGAAATCAGTCATAATGTCAATTTGTTGTTTAACTCCATGTTTACCGCATCTCAGCACCTGTCTGTGTCACTGCCTGTGGTGTTGTAGACTGCTGTGTCTATTTTATGTCTATGTTATTTCTGTGTAAGAAAGACATGTTACTGAGACAGAACACCTGGCCTGTTGCTGTCTGTCAGCGGTGGTGTTGAACCGTCAATCGACACACGTAGAGCGCCACGTTCTGTCGTCAATGCTGAAACATTTGAACGTGACCGGCATCTTGTTTTCTTTTTTGTTCTTCAGAACAAGCTTATCTGACAAAGTGGCTTCACTGTATGTTTTCTTAGACTCAGGCTTGCTTGGCTCAATAAGTTATAATTTGTGTTTATGGACAGGATATATCAGCTATTTTACAGTTGTGAATGTTAAGATGAATTTATCAGAAGGGCCCCTCCAAAATGCTCTGCCCCCTCTGTGCTGAGAGTCTAGCTCTGCCCCTGGTCACCACAGACTGTTTCAGAGAATCTGACAGAAACTACTGATCAATATTAATTCAGTCAGGTGTATAAAGACACAAACTCACCTTCATCATCAGAGTTCTGCTGAGAGGATCTGATGAAAATCTTGATGTCAGTCAGTCAGGATGCTCTGATGTGTCTGAGCTGTATTTGTACCTCAAAGATTAATGAATAACTGAACAGCTGCTGCTTCACACCGATAAAACTATTTACTGAACAAGTGGAAACATAATGTCCTTGAGTGTCTGTGTCTCTGTTTTCATGTTATTTTCATTGATCCTAAATTTAAATTGTCTCCTTGTTTTTCCAACATCCCCTCAAAAAAGATCTGCCTTATAGTCAGTTTCTTATGGATAGACGCATCTGTACAAGAGATGATCATTTTCAAATAGAAGCTCACAAACTGTTTGATCAGTTTCTGATGAGAGGGTATCCACGACATGTCTTGGATCAGGCATTTGCAAAGGTTCATGAAAAAAACAGAAATGAATTAATCACCAAATGTAAACCAAAGCAAAAAAAACTTGCTTGTGTGTTTAATACTACCTGTTCACCACTTGGGTGTGAGATATGTAATGTTGTGAAAAAACACTGGAACATTTTATCTGTTGATGACATTGACAAAGAAATCTTTAACTCTCTTCCTCTTTTCTCTTTTTCAGGAGCAAAGGATGTTCGGGACACTCTGGTACACACAGACACACAAAAACCTCCATCCACCAGGGACGTCTGGACGATGCCACAGGTTTCCTCTCTTGCTGAAATTGTGCTGCATGTTCTAAGTGAAAAAAGGTGAACACTGTTACCAGCTTTGTGACCAAAAAACAATACACAATTTAAAAAAAAAGGATAACATGCAGGTCTAGTAATGTTTTCTACCTTCTAGCATGTACCAAATGTAGAATCCAATATGTTGGAAAAACAAATAGACAACTATCTGCTGAGCTGATCCTAAATCAGCTTTTGCAAGACACTTTGCAGACGGCAATCATTGTATTTGGGATTTGTCATTCTGTGGCACTGACATGATGATTTCTAATCGTCATGGTTGAAATATGGATCAAATTTCACTACAGTGTGAATGCAGATATATCTTCTACCTTAAAACTCTGCATCCTGTGACCATACACAGGCCAGACATATACCAGGTTTTGACCTTTGACCTTTGTCTTGTTTATAATAACACAGACTTTATTATCGTAATGCCTTGCTCTATAATAATAAATACAAACTGTAAACTAATTGTGTGACTGTGATTATTTTCATAAAATATTGGTTAAAATAAATTTTTATTGACACACTTTTTACTTTTATTTAACTACATTTTTACACGAGTAATAGTACTTTTACTTGAGTAAAATCTATTATTTGTTACATTTGGATAAAAATGAAGTCAAAAGTCTTCAAGTCAAATGTTAAAACATGATTCATTGGATCAAAGAACACAAAATGTCAGAGCTGCAGCTGCTGCTTCACACCAATAAGACCAGTTCTAGATGTGTAAATATCTGTGTGTGTGTGTGTGTGTGTGTATTGACACTGCAGGATCAAAATGTTTTAATTTCAGCTTTCTTCAGTTATTAAGTTTCTCCTCATTTTACATGCTTCTGTCTTTTTTTGTTCTTAAAGTTTTAATGTTTATGGGATGTTTTATCAGTGACCTTAGCATTTCCACAGCTACAGCAGTTTTTGGCTGTTTGTTTTCACAGCTGGAAGGTTCCCATTAAAGTCAGTTATCCTTAAAAAAAGGTCAATTTAATCAGGTCTTAATCAGAATCACTCACACTTCTTTTTTCTGTAATGTTCCTCGATAGAACTGAAAAATTAAAGACAAACTAGCTCAGAAGGCATATTTATGCTCAATCTACATTTAATGTTATAATTCTGATTATAAATCAGAAGCTGTGTTTGGTTCTGTTCATGCTCGGCAGTTTTTCACTAACAGTCATTCAATGTATTTACATTCTGTAATTATCTCTTTATAGTTTTTATTGTTCTGCTGTTCCAAAGGTGGTGAGAGCAGACCCCCAGCCTGCAGGACTGACCTTTGTAACCCTCTGAATGGGGTTGATCAGTGATACTCAACTCAAAAAGACCTTTTAAGAGAACATTTCTGATTAAACATCCAAAAATTATGGCCTGAACTAAAGGCCGGAGAAAGACTAATTAATCATATATAGATAAACACATTAGATAGAAAGTCACCTTGAATGCTTGAAGTTACAGACATAACTGTTGAATTTATATTTGTTCATCTGGTTTGATTTCCAAAGCTTTACTGTTCAGTCAGTTTTTGCACGACAGCCACCAAACCCTCACTGAGTGGCACTTTTACCCCCACTTGCCTTTTTGTCACATTCTAATTTGAAAGAAAATGTTCTCTGTGTTTTGAAATAACTGACTTGACCTTTTGTTCTTTATAATCATATTGAGTATATGTTTGCAAAACAGGGGATGACCAGGATTAGGTCTTTAACACTGGATTTGGAAATGTTTGTTAGAGACTCCATCTGTGTCACTACAAGGCTAATAGCCATTTGTCCATGTTGGTATTGAAGCTAAGGGTGGGTGGGTGGTGGTGCTGGACTGGGTGTGGATGATGGGCCCAATTTGGAAAACTTTGTCCTCTAGTCCATAATTCCTAATGGCTGACCCAGACTGGGAGGACTTTGTCTGTGCTGGAGGGACCATTGTGGTTGATTTTAGTGTGAATTCATATCTGAAGGTCTTGGACTGGAGGTTGCGTCTTTTTGGGGGCTCTGATCTAAATCTTTTGGGGCTTCAGTCTAAAATTTTGCCTAGGGCAACAACATATTCAGGGTTGGCCCTGTACCCCTTTAAGATGTTTAATTTCTTTTTTTGTTCAGTAAGTGCATAATGTAAACCTTTTTGACTCAGTGTATTCAGGAAAGTTTATTCTGCATGGATCCGAAAGATCACAAAGGACTCAACCCTGAATCCCAGCTGGCACGGTGGTTTACAAGAAGCCACTGGAAGCCCAACTGGACCTCTGCTCGTCTGTGACCCGAAGCCAGATGTTCACTCTGGACTTGTTAAAGCTTCACTTGCTCAGTGACTCCTTGCTCACTGTTGCTTGGGAGTCACTGATTGCACAACAGTCTGATCCAGGACTGATCCACCTACCTGCTGTCTGAGGGACAGTGACGACCCTCCAAGCTCACAACCACAACCTGATCTGTACTCTGTTACTGCTGAGACCCACAGTGAACTCCTGGCTGCCTACTAACAGCCAACTGCCGGCCCAACATGACGCCCCAGACCTGCCAAGACGACCACATACTCAACATCATAATGATATAAATAACACAAAACCAAGTACTCAAGTACTGTACTTAAGTACAATTTTGATGTACTTGTGCTTTAATTGAGTATTTACAACACATATCATCCACAAGTGACTATCAATTACAGCCCCACAAAATTAAAAAAAGAAAAAAAGGGGACCCAGTCTACAAATACACACAAATAAGGTTAAATCGAGTCCAGATATTGCAAAAAAGGACCCCAAGATTCTTCCCATTTATGTAGACATTTTAAACTTTTAAATCACAGTTTCTCCATATGGATAACCAAAGCAAGTTCATGCAGCCAGTTTTTAAAGCATAGTGGAGTTGATGTCGTCCAGTCTTTGAGAATAAGTTTTTTTGCTATTATGATGCCCATCAATAAAGCTGTTTGAATGTGTAAAGGGAAAGTCAACGAGTCCTCTGAGCATCCAAAGAGAGCCAAGTCCCTGCCAGGTGAGAAGGTCCTGTGGTAAACCCCAGAAAAAAAATAATAAATTCTTGACCAACATGGATAAATTAACGGACAGTCCCAAAATAAATGCAACAATGTGCCATCATTCAATTTACATTTATCACAAATTGTAGAAACAGAGGGCTAAAATTTATGTAACATGACCTTAGAGTAATGAAAACAGTGAATCACTTTGAACTGAATTAACCTATGTCTGCTGTTTATTGAACAACTATGAACACAGGAAAGTGCAGTACTCTATATTCTATCAGTCAACACAACATTGATTTCCCTCTCCCAAGCCGTCTTGATAGAGTTGACAGATACAGAGTCCTTAGAAAAAAAAACTCACAAATTTAGTCATAAGTTTCTCACTCTCTGGTAAAAGAGAAAGTAATTCCAACAAAAAAAATTTGAGTGAGGTAAATTGTACTTTATGCTAAACCGAGCAAAAGATGCAAACTTGTTGTCTAAATAGAAGTCCTTTATGCTCTTAAGCCCTTTTACACACCATGTAGCAAAAGTGTTATCTAGCAATGCTAGAGTAAAGGCATGGTTATAGCAGAATGGTGTATATATCGAAAAATTAGGGACTTTGTACATATGTTTGATTTGAGTAAGAATCTTCAGTGAATTTCTGACAACAAAACTATGACTTACTGATTTAATAGCAGATATATCTCAGCTCTAATTTTAGCCACAAGGGGGCAGAATTGAGTAATTCATGATCTGGAGAACCCCATTTCCAGTATGCCAGTGCCCAATAGTAATATTTAAATACCGGTCGACCCAAACCTCCATCCAGAGTGGGTCGAAATAAATGTTGTTTTGATAATCTATGTTTTTTATAACCCTAAATAAATTCTAAAATAATTGTCTAAATTTTTTTAAAAAGTCAGCTGAGAGAAATTTTACTGAATGATTTAATGTATTGAAAAAGATGAGGAATACTCACTTCAGGATTAATTAAGGTAACAAGTAGATCATCAGCATACAGCGAAACAAGAAACCAGCTGTAATACCCTCGATGTAAGGATGACTTCTTAACCCAAATGCCAAAGGTTCTAATTCTATATTAAATAACAGAGGGGACAGACAGTCTCCCTGTCTCACTCCCTGATGTAGACTAAATGGCTCTGATGAGATATTATTTGTTGTGACAGAGCATTTAGAGAGCGATAAATAATTTCAATCCAGAGGCTCTCTGGGCGTCCAATGTCATAATAGCAGCTCGAGTGTTTGTGTCCCAATCAGAATACAAAATATTTAACAAGTGACGCCTGCCTTTTGTCCACTCTACTGCTGTGTTTTTTAGATATATATTGTATAGTCTGAATATACGTTCATATTTCTATCTCCAGTGGATTGGAAATGTGTTTTACTACTTTAGGGGAGATGTCAATCAAAGACAGTCTATACAGGCTCACACACTGCTAAGTAGAGGGGCCTCTAGGGGCCTTTAAACTGGGAGAAGCAGAAGAATTTAAAAATGTATTGTTACTATATGTACAGCTGCTCTGGATGGCATTACCCTGGCCTCCAGCACCACCGTAAGGAATCTGGGAGTTATCTTTGATCAGGATATGTCCTTTAACTCCCACATAAATCAAATTTCAAGGACTGCCTTTTTTCACTTACGTAATATCACAAAAATCAGGCACATCCTGTCCCTAAAAGATGCAGAAAAACTAGTTCACGCATTTGTTACTTCTAGGCTGGATTATTGCAATTCCTTATTATCAGGCTGCCCTAACAAGTCTCTAAAGACTCTCCAGCTGGTCCAGAACGCAGCTGCACGTGTATTGACTAAAACTAGAAAAAGAGACCACATTTCTCCCATTTTAGCTTCACTACATTGGTTTCCTGTAAAATCTAGAATAAAATTTAAAATCCTTCTCCTAACTTACAAAGCCCTTAATGGTCAGGCACCATCATATCTTGAAGAGCTCATAATACCGTATTATCCCACTAGAACACTGCGCTCCCAGTATGCAGGCTTACTGGTGGTCCCTACAGTCTTTAAAAGTAGAATGGGAGGCAGAGCCTTCAGCTATCAGGCTCCTCTTCTATGGAACCATCTACCAGATTCAGTCCGGGGTGCAGACACACTCTCTATGTTTAAGAGTAGGCTTAAAACTTTCCTTTTTGATAAAGCTTATAGTTAGGGCCGACCAGGCTCGCCTTGGATCAGCCCTTAGTTATGCTGCTATAGGCCTAGACTGCTGGGGGACTTCCCATGATGCACTGAGCTCCTCTCTCCTCCTCCTCCTCTCCATCTGTATGCATTCATGTAACATCAATGCATGTCAATAACTTTACGTCTTCCCCGGAGTTTTTTGTGCTTTCTCATCTCACAGAAAAACCTGACTCCCGGGCTGAACCTTCGCGGTCCTTCACAGTCCTGATGGCATCCTTCCCTGGCTGTTGCTGCTTGTGCTTGTTGTTGTTTGTTGTTGTCATTGTTTTTCTTCTGTCCCCCCTCCCCCTTTCCCTCTCTCTTTCTCTCTCTCAACCCAACCGGTCAAAGCAGATGGCCGCCCACCAAGAGCCGGGGTCTGCTTGAGGTTTCTACCCGTTAAAGGGGAGTATTTCCTTACCGCTGTCGCCAAGTGCTGCTCATGGGGGAACTGTTGGGTCTCTGTAAATTAAAGAGTACGGTCTTGACCTGCTCTATGTGAAAAGTGCCTTGAGATGACTTCTGTTGTGATATGGCGCTATATAAATAAAGATTGATTGATTGATTGATTGATTGATTGATTGATATGTGTATGTATATATATATATATATATATGTATATATATATATATATATATATATATATATATATATACACACTCAAGGGATTTTGCAGCCTTTAAATGTTTATTTCATAGTTGTGGTTTCAGGATGAGTTAAAAGCAAAACAACAAACAAAAGGGAACTAAAGCTAATCAACCTAAAATTACCTATTTAAACATAAAGAAACAAAAATCACTGACATAACTCCTAACTTAACAGAAACAGGAGGAAAGATATTTTAAAAAATGCCATCCACCCCTACAGAAACTGGGCTGTTAAATATATCTACAAAGTTATTTACCATACTATACACAGTGGGTCAGAGACGCAGAACAACAACAGCAACAACAATAACAACAATAGATACATGACTAGCAACAGCAGGAGAAGGACATCCCCACGTCAGTGTGGTCCATGGGGTTTCCTGAGATGAGAAAGTACAAAGAACTCCGGGGAAGAAGTCAAGTTAGTAACATGCATTAATGGTAAATTAATACATACAGATGGAGAGGAGGAGAGAGGAGCTCAGTGCATCAATGGAAGTCCCCCGGCAGTCTAGGCCTATAGCAGCATAACTAAGCCTACTCTTAGAGAGGGTAGAGAGGGTGTCTGCCCCCCGGACTGAATCTGGAAGATGGTTCCACAAGAGAGGAGCCTGATAGCTGAAGGCTCTGCCTCCCATTCTACTTTTGGAGACTGTAGGAACCACCAGTAAGCTGCACACTGGGAGCGCAGTTTTCTAGTGGGGTAATAGGGTACTATGAGCTCTCAATAATTACAGAGATCAATAGCATAGAACCAACAGCAAGCATGCCAAAAGTAGTTACAAAAAATGACCAGCAGGTGTCGCACTGAGTGAACCTCCTCATCAGTAGGTTTGTACACTCAGTGTCTCAAAAAATAAATAGAAATGTGGATATGTTGACAGCTAGACAAAAAACAGGCATCTATAGATAGGCATTTATGCAGCGACTAATCTACACAGACAGTGAACATCATATGAAGCAGTGAATCAGTTTGGGACATCTGATCCAGTTAGCAGCAGTTAGAATCAAGCTCTCACTGGACAGTGGCCTCCATCAGCTGTGATCATGTGGAGCCACTTGATAACTGGCAAAACACACTCAATGTAATTCTGAAGACCGGTTGGAGACTCATCCTACCTGATAGGAAGGGACCGCTTTACGGCTATTATGGAGATAGGACGAATAATTTCCGCCCACTATTAACTTTGTCAATATACATTTGACATTTGAATATTGTATTGAGATAGACTTGAAAAAGTCCAAACCTATCCTTGAATCTACTTAAATTTTGAGAATGCTACAGGAGGCGTTCAAGTTCGTTTCCCATACAATATGTTATGTCAACACTGTACTGATAGATGTTGACATTTCTGTGAGTGTACTGAGAAGTTACACTGCTGGTCTTGAAGAACTCAGAGACGCCTCGCAGTGATACACCGGAACACTACAAAGGGCCAGAGTGCATCTCATTTTCATGAACATTTTGTTCCTACACTGAACATGAAAAAGTAATAATTATTACATAAATAATTATACATCACACAAACATCAAGCACAAAACAGCGTAACAGTTCGACTAATGTAATTTCCAAAAAATAATATAATTAAGATGGTTCTATTTTTTTTTAAACTTTTTTTTTTTTTAAAACAACCATTGTTGCCCAAGCCAGTGTTTGAGAATTATATATATATAAATGTTTCAGCTCATGTTTCCAGACTTTACAAACTTGCAAGGGTTACAAAATACTGACTTGCAGTATTATAAAGTGCTATGCAGTGTTTTGGCATCTGAATAGTCTCAAAACGTATCGATCTATCCCTCGAACTGGACTTCTTGTATCATATTTCATCATCTCACTGCTACCTGAAGCAACATGCCAACACTAATACAGACCATTTTTGGTCTGAACAGGGTTCAGACAGATATTCAGTCTGGTAATAGCTCAGTACATAAAAAGCACCAAGTCTACATATTTTTGAATAATTCAATACAGATGTACTCCTCCTGATGCAGAGAAAATCAATGTCACTCATTCAGTTTGATCCTGCAGGAACAGATTTATCAAAAAATATGAAATAATTTGTGTTACAGTCCTAATTGCTAATTATTCAGTTATACAGTTAACAAGGACTTCACAATGAAATGCTTAAGTGACTTTTTAAATACAAAATGTAAATATTTATCTGACTTACCAATACAATAGCTGCTTTCTGGTGAGTGAGTGATTTAGTCCTAGATGTGCACAAAACACATGAATATGAGCTTTTGGAGGCACTGAACCACTTCCTGATTTTAAGATCTTGCTGACATCACCAGTGATGTCATGGGTTAGACCAAGTGTGAGGGAATTTATTTTATTAAGTTAAATATTTGGTTTTGTATTTATGTTATTTGTACTTATTTTGGTTTACGATAAGGAACAATGCTGTTGTTGATGTGTGTGTAAACAATGTTAAGTGATACAAGTGACACTGTCATTCACCAGTTATTGGTCTAAGGGAAAGGACACCCCTGATAGAAATATGGTTCTGCCTAGACAGATTTCAGGGCCTATTTAAAGGGAGAGATGTTAGTTTGGGAGAGAGCAGAAACCAAAGAGGATGTCAGCTTAGCTGTGTGAAGGTAAGTTTGATTTTGCTTGTTTTCATTTGGTAGTCTCTGAGTCTGTCACTTATCACCTACTCTGACAAAGCTTCCTCACAGGTAAAACTTTATTTCACAGTAAAACAGCAAATAATTGTACAAAGCCAGAAAGGGTTGCAGAAATGTTTCGTTTTTCTTGTTTCCTATCTTGTCAATTGTCTTTTTGATCCAAAATCCTTTAGGATTTAATTTAACGTTTAAATTGTATTACATGCAAATGAAGAGATTTGCTTTTTGCCCATTATCTATTCATATAAGAAAATAAACAGAACACTAGTGGGTCAAAAAATGAGGGAGGGAAAGGGAGAGGAGGGGTGAGAGACAGACAGTGATCAGTAGATGCTGAGTGAGAGGGAACAGGCAGCTTTACATTACGGTGCTGTAATATCTCTTAACTACAGTCCTTTCATCCCCATGTCCAAACTGTGTGAGTGTCAGCATGTGTGTATGTAATACTGTAAGTCAAGGCTGATAATTAGTGTGATTACTGCAAGCGATCACACTATTGTAGCAGCTCGCAACAGTAGAGTTGGCACATGTGCACCTGGACAGCGGCGTATGACTTTGTTTTTTTTTCCTCACCCATCTTCATCCAGCAAATCACTAGTTGAGTTCCTTTTTGTTTGGCTTGGTAGCATTGTCAAAATACATTACATTTCCAATCAGTTTGAATTGTGCTATATGCCCTTGCTTTTGGTATTTGGTACCGTGTCATCCAATCACAACATCAAACAAAAAGCTATTTTGTGTATATATTTTTTACTCAAATTGTTTTCCTGAAGTGAATTTAATTCTGTTGAAATGTAAAAGGCATAGGACTGAAGATGCAGGAATTAAGTTTTGAAATCAGTTTTGCTAACTACTACATCTGTACTGTTGCTAAAATAATGTCTTGTTTCAGCAGCAAGTCAACATTTCTGGGAGCGGAGCTGGACTTGTGATTCTGATGTTCCAAATTACACAGTGAGTTTAATTTTACTTTGTTTTATATGACAACATGCCCAAATAACTTAATTCTATGTTGATAATATCCCATCACTGTCTGTGTAGTGTTGAGTACTTGTAGATTTATTACTCTAGTGGCCTATATGAAACACATCAGCAATCTGCAGCAATATCCCAGTCCTTCAGTGTTGCATTCCTGGACAGATGCAACACTGAAGTGTGCTATTTATACTACTACAGTCTATGATACACATTGTTTTTGTTTTTCAGGTGGTTCACAGGGATGTAAACTTGATAAACACACAAAATCTCTGATAGCTCATGATTTATTGTGAAGGTTAGGGTTCTACATACGTTCACCTACACTCACCTTTCCTAACAAACAGACAGAATTATGTGCTAAAAGGACTTAAAATGTTCTGTTAGAAAACTTGTTGTCTGGTCTTTATGTTTATAAATCTCTAAAATCAAATCGATGGTCTCTTCTAACGTCTCTCAGCTGTTCTGCATCAGTGTCTCCCAACAAATGACAAGATAATATTTGTCTCCGCAGTGTTTCTGCTTCGAGGAGCAGCGTCTGAACCCTCACGAGGTGGTCGACATGCCCGTCTTCTTCTACATCGACCCGGAGTTCGACGAGGACCCGAGGATGGCCCGAGTGGACACCATCACTCTGTCCTACACCTTCTTCGAGGCCAAGGAGGGTCAGAAGCTCCCTCTGCCGGGATACAGCTACAACTGACAGAGAGGACGCCGAAAAACTCAACCGGGACCTGTTTGTGGGGTTATTATTAGAGTCCGAGCAACAGAAAAGCAGAGAAAAATAATCCAAGACTCTTTTCTTTCTTTGAAATGGAAATATCTTCAGTAACAGTTAGTCAATTCATAGATTAGTTGCCAACTAGTAAATTAATCTGCAAAATGCGACCGGATGCAGCAGGACATTCTGGTGTTTTTAGCATCTTTTTCTGGCATATTAAATAGTCTGGTAGTCTGGATACTGGAACGCACCCAGCGAGCGACATTTTTCAGCATTTTCTTACATTTTATAGACCAAACGACTAATTGATTAATTGATAAAACTAAAAAACAACATTTGTTTTCAGCCTCTGAGACTTATTTTGTGTAGAAGAAGAAAAAGACAAATCCTGCATTGTCTCTTTTGTTCACAGAAATTTAAAAATCTCTGGAAAATCCTGAAAAAAAGTGATCTGTGATTCATATACAGATAAATTAAACTCGCTCTTATTTTACACGAGTTCACAATGTTTTTAGGCCTTAATAAAAGACAAAATGATTCTTTTGTGAGATCTGATAAAAACTAAACCTGTTTTTGGATTCTAATACATGCCGAGCAAACGCCAAATGTAAAAACAAAACTTTTCTTTCTTTGAAATGAATATAATCTTTAATACATCAGCTACTAAAAAAAGATGTTTACGCTGAAAAATATTTGTTTTCATTAGGTTTCTTATTTTGCTTAAAACAAGAAAAAGTTGCACCATAATGCGTCTTTTCAAAGAGCAGCGTCTCTTTTGTACAGATTTTATCCCAGAAAGTAATTCATGGAAAATTCCCTAAAAACAAAACAAACATGTGTTTGTGTGTCGATTCTAGAAAACTCTTGAAAGAACTTAAAAGAATTAGAAACAGATAAATTAATCTCACTTTTATTTTACAAGTTGAAAAGGTTCTCAGACTTTAATAAAAGGTAAAATATTTCTTTGTAGGTGTAACATTTCTAAGAGAAGAGAACCTGGATTATTTTTCTACATTTCACTTGCAGATGTTTGTTTTTCACGTCGCTTGTGGTCGAAGTGACGAGTCGACTGTTCAGGATGAAACTTCAGGAGTCGATGCTGCGATGGACAAAAGTTCAGAGACCGAACTGTTTCAAACTGTCGGTGTGTGTGTGTGTGTGTGTGTGTGTGTGTGTGTGTGAGTGAATGTATATAAATCAGAACATTTATAATTTAACAGCTACTGTTTCTTCTGATAAACAGTTATAATTAATTGTTCTTTAAACTGAAAAGAAATCAATAAATTATGACAAATTAAAGCTGGTCTTGAACTGTTAAACTGTTTTTTTGTTTATTTAACAAGCTGTGATCTATTATTTCCTTTAATTTTAATTTGAAAGAGTGACATGAAACATGTATTAAAGACACAACAGAAAAAGGGAGAAAAACAAAGTAATTACAGTAATAGAATAACTGCATGTTAGAGGAAGGAAATAGAGCTTCATTATTTGACTTCAGTGCTGGATCGACTGGTGTCATTATGTCTGTTACTGTCCAGGATATTTAATCAATTGTTTCTAATTTCATGGTAAAAAAATAAGACAAAGGAATTTGTTTCCCCAAAACAAATTCCTTTGGGTGAGAATTTTACCTGGTCTGGGTCAATATGGCACCAATGCAAGATTAGGTCAACTTTGTCAAGTACCAGTCTGTAATTTTGACCTGTAATTTATTTTGTGTTAATTAATTTTGTGTTCCACACAACGAGTTCAGTTCGACTCAAACTGGGTAAATTTTGACCCAGTGATATTAAGAGTGCACACATAAAGAACTTGAAAACTTTATTGAATATGTATTTGCTAATAATGGTGGAAGAAGTATTCAGATCCTTTACTGCAGTAAAACTACCAAAAAAACAATGTAAAAATACTCCATTACAAGTAAAAGTCCTGCATGAAAAATCCTCCTACAGTAAAAGTACATAAGTATTATGAGCTTGATGTAGTTAAAGTATTGCAGTAAAAGTAGTGGTTTGGTCCCTCTGACTGATATATTATTATATATGACATCATTAGATTATTAATAGTGAAGCATCAGTGTTAGAGCAGCATGTTACTGTTGTAGCTGCTGGAGACTGAAAGCTCAGATATACAGTCAGTCTGTGGATACAACTAGATGGAACTAATACAGACAACAGAGACATCTAGTGGTGGAACGTGTCCATTTCAGCAGAGTTCAAACTGCTTTCAGCTCCAATACAAGTCAACTCCATCTGTCATTTGGTTCTTCATCACTTCAGTGATGTCATGTGATGTTTCTGATGGAAGCTGCTCTGTATTTGTTCCTCTGGATCCTCCACTAAGTTCCCCACCTGTCCAATCATTTCTCTACACCAACAGCTGTTTGACACAAGACTTTACACCCAGCAGCTGCTCACAAACACACTCTACACCTGACTTTAATTGATGCTGGAAATATTTATTTGAAGTATGTATGAGGTTACAGACTAGATCAGAGAGAAAGAAAGAAAGAGATCAACAGATATTCTGCTGTTTGTTCGTTCTGGAGAATTACTGCACAGGACGAATCTTCATGCTGATGGCCTTCAGGGAGTAGTCATGACTCTTCCAGCGGTACCACTCCACTCCTACAGCATAGATAGTCCCATCAGCCCCCCAGCGATAAACCCCGTTGGGGTTTGCATCGTGACAGCCGTTGTACCAGAACGCCCCCAGGTATTTTCTGGCACAGTTACGGCTGTCGGAGTCCTGGTCTTTGTCGAAGGTGGAGAACTTCTGTCCGTCGTGAGTGTCCAGGCTGTTTCCTACAGAAACACAAGAAAACAACAAGTGTGTGATCATAACACTACTGCTAATGACACCATACTATATTGTTGGCCTTGGCTACAAGTTTGGCTATCAGCAATAATTCATGATTATCAAGATAATTATTAATTATTAAAATCAATAAAATTATCAATAAGAATTAATAATAATGGGGCACCACCCTGGACTCAGGGAAAAAGATAGCCAATTCAGTCTCAAAGTGTACTAATCTATGAATTTGGAACTTTGATTAATAATTAACTTAATAACTATAAACTAAATTACCATATCAATAGCTAGTTAAGGTTGAAGGAGTTTTGAGTTCTTTACACAAGGTTACACATGTTGGCAAAACTCATTCTTGTGCAACATTAAAACAGACAACAGGTATATCCAAAAGCATTTATTTAACAAAACACACAATACAAGTCTAGGTAAGTGTACCTATATACAAGTGTGTGTGTGTGTGTGTGTGTGTGTGTGTGTGGAAGACAATGGCAAGATGGCTGCAGTCACCTGGTGACTGAGCACATGGCATACCGACAATATGACTGACAAAGGGAACTACAGAGATAAAAGGCCAGACCATGTGGCGTCTTGAACCACATGTGCTGCTTGAACCAAAGTTTGCAAAACTAGGTTTTGAACCTCTTAACTGTGTGGTTCTCTATTCAAGACCAATTGATGTAGGATCAAGGTGCCAGGTTAGGGAGAGGTTAGTTGCATGCAAGGCCTACTTACTGGATGTAACACGTGTTAAGCATGCTATCATTAACCTAGCGGTGTGGCTATGCAATAACCTGACTATGAACAAGGACATCACAACAATAGTTCAATGAATAACCTTAGCCAAATCAATATATGTGCAGTACATTGATTAAATTAAACATTCTTGCTTAACTGTGCTATGCTTCACTATGTTGCAAAGCTATGCCCAGTTGAGGGGAGGAGCTGAGAGCTGCTCCGTCAGCAGCTGGAGGTGAAAAAGAGCAAGGAGCTGAATCTCTAGTTGTGATAACCTGGATCCATGGGTGGAGCTTCACACTTTAGGTGCGAACCCCCAGGGCTCAGGTTTCTTGGAGTCTTGAAACATGTAGTAAACTGTGGTCCACATGTAGTCCCAACAATATAATGTTATGTTACTATTAACACTACAATTCTCACTACTAATACAGTACTACTGCTATGGCTGCCACTTGTACAAATACTTCTAGTACTACTAGTACTGCATCTGCTACTGCTACTGTAACATAACAACATACAGTATGTCATGTAGACAAGAACTGCAAAAGGTTGAAGGGATATAAACACCTGAAACCTGCTGGGCCTCATTTACATAGTTTACCTTTAAATGTGTTTATAAAAACCAAAGCTTCCATGTAATTAATAAAACATGAGCAGACCACAGATTTGTTGTTACTGATTTGAAAATCTTTGTGAATCTGTCTTTAGCTGAAGGAATCAAACAAATAATCCAATATAAGGACAGAAATCTTCAGTGTCTCCATGTAGAAACTAAACATCATAAAAACAAAACTACTACCTGCTAACAGTAACTGACCTGCTCCTCCATCAGTGAATCCAGACACATGCAGTTTGTATCCGTCAGACTCTGATTCGATGGAGAACGAGGAGTAACGAGCAGACACTTTGTTTCCACTGAAGTCCTCCATGTCGACCAGCAGCTCGACCTTCTTCCTCTGTGTCAGATGGAAGAGACTCTCAAGACCTGAAAACACACAAACATGAAGTCACATCAGAGTTTAATGTTTGTTTTTATGAACAGTTTTATGAAGTCACATGACTGTTAGTTTGGTTTCATTTCTCACCGAGCCAGTACTCTCCAGCAGCGATACCAAAGCCCTTCTTGTAGTGATCCCAGGGCCTGTAGAAGTTCACCGAGCCGTCCATCCTCCTCTGGAACACCTGGGGGAGGGGGGGTTAACTCGATAAACACACAAGATCTCTGACAGCTCATGATTTATTGTGAAGGTCCAACAGGAAGTGTTCATACTGAAAAACACTCAGCTGTGACTTGATGACTTCAGTTCAAAAACTCACCGTCCAACGTCCTCCGTCTGAGTCCATGTCACAGTACACCTACACACAAACACTCTCATTAGTAAATATGATGCTTTAGTTAAAACTACATTCAATCAATCAGCAGCTGCCACGTCTTGAGTCTGAAGTATCTTAAATTGATAAAATAATGATAAAATGCTGCCCAGTAAACACAAATCACCAAAAAGGGTTGTTGGTTCATTTGACCACGAGTACTGTTACTTGATTTTGAAACCTGCCCTGTTAGCACAATTTAGCTAAAGTAGCTAACGTTAGCCCATATGTACACAAGCTGCAACTCTGGGCTTCAAACTGGTTTGATGTCACACTTGGCGACATCCTTCTTTATATACAGTCTGTGTATCCAACCAGTAACATGACTTCCACCAGTTATATCTGCTGGTTTAGTAGAATCAACCTGAACTGTCATCACATGGTGACTCATCTTTGAACCAACATCTTCTAACTGTGTCCCAGAGAGGATGAAGTGTACCTGGACAGCAGACGTGGCTCCGATGGGATAGATGGTGTACACTCCGCTGGGTTGGGTGTTGTCATGTTTATAGATGTCACTGCAGTCTGATGGGAGTTCAAGAGGTAAGCAGGAGATCAATACTGGAGCCAGCAGGAGGAGAACCACTGAAACCAGCTGCAACAGAAACACAGCAGCAGACACAAAATAAGCTAAAACTAAACTCAGTGGGAAGATTCACTCTCCAATTTAGTTAAAACAAGTGACTGTATTTTGGCATTTTGTGGGTTCTTAAACAGAAACCCAGAGTGAAGCTTTAAAAGTGCAAAATACAGAGAAAATAGAGAAAAGTTAATTGTAAGAAACTCTTGTCACCACAGACTATTTCAGAGAATCTGACAGAAACTACTGATCAATATTAATTCAGTCAGGTGTATAAAATCACAAACTCACCTTCATCATCAGAGTTCTGCAGAGGTGATATGATGAAAATCTTGATGTCAGTCAGTCTGGACGCTCTGACGTGTCTGAGCTGTATTTATATCCCAAAGATTAATAAATGACTGAACAGTTGCTGCTCCACACCAATAAAACTATTTCCTGAAGGAGTGGAAACATAATGTCCTTGAGTGTCTGTGTCTCTGTTTATATGACTTTGTTTGGATCCAAACCGGACATCCACCTACATTGTGAGAACTCTGCTCCATTAACTTAAGATAAAATTTGATTTTAGGGTTGAGTTCAGCCACTTGGGCAGCATCATCTCCTCTGACACCAACATTGACAAAGACATGGACAGCAGACAAGCCACCTAAAGTCAACGTGTACCATGCCATCGTGCTGACCACCCTCTTGTATGGTGCTGAGTCGTGGGTCCTGTACTTGAACGTTTCCATCTGCTCCATCCTCAACACCCATTGAAGTGATTACATCACTGATGTTGAGGTGCTGCAAACAGCAGGGCTCACCAGCATTGAGGCTGTGTGGGCCATATCTTTAGCATGGATGGTCACCGCCTCCCCAAGGTCCTCGTCCTGTACAGTGAACTGTCTAGTGGCCACAGTGACAGAGGGGATCCACACAAATGCTATGAAGATACTCTCCAAAGGTCCTTCACCAATTGCAATATTGGTCCATCGCTACGGATCAGGCTAGGTGGCGTCTGTAAACCCTCCAAGACTCTACCAGTTTTGGAGGTAGCCGCAGGGCCATCCCAGAGGAGGAGGCAAAAGAGAAAGAACGGGAAGTAAGACCCATTAGAACCCCCTGTAGGCCTGACGTTCAACCATAGCTGCTGTAGGAGGCCCTGCCCATCTCAGATAGGCTTAGTCAGCCACAAGTCAACATCCTTCCTCATCTTCATTCAGCAACACCATACAGTGCAAACATTTCAGTCCATGTTGGACTTTCCTCAGTGCAAAACGAGGCATACATGATGAATCAGCCTGTATGTAGGTTACTCTACAGGTGCATTAATCAATGATCAAGGACTGATTGAACACCCATGAAGCCAATTGTCAGCAGATCAGGTCATTACAAACAAATTAGGATAATAGCAACAACACATTCTCATACACATACTGACTTATATACATACAAATGTAAAAATTTACACAGAGAATAGGACCCACCGGCACCGAAAAAAAAAAGATGGAGTCACAGATAACTGGTCTTATCTGACTCTTCTTTCAAGCCACTAGGGTAGCGTTTCTCAACGGGGCGGTGCTATCCCCCAGGGGGCAGTTAGAGAATGTTGGGGGCTGAATTTTGCTTTCATTTATGGTCGCTCTAGCTTCTCTGTCCTCTCCTCTGCTGTATTTGTAGGTGTTTGTGTTTAGCTTAGTTTGTAACGTCTATTAAATTTTGTTAAATTCCTGTAAACTTATGATGTCTATGTTCTTAATTCTTTCTAAACCTCACTCGGTATTTTAATGTCAGGAATGTTATTTTATTTACTTTATTTATATGGTGATTTTGCTGATAAAAAATACTGTTGCTGTTGTAAGAAACAATATTTTGTCATATTTAAAATATAAATCTATTCTAACCGTGTTCTAATTTTTTTTTCTTTTTTTTCTTTGGTTATGAAAAAGAACCGATAAGAGTATTGATAAATATTCTTACTTCTTTCTTCTGGAGTTAAATTCATTCCATGAATGCAGTCAACAAAGCAACATAACACATCCCTATAACGACCATCTCTACTGTTATCAGATCATTTTAACACCTGAAGACACAAACATGATGAAAACTGTTGGTTACGTTTCTTTTTTATGCTAAAAAATAATCTGAATCAAGCTGATGAGTGAAGGTGAAATTAATCAGCAGCTTCAACCAGGAAACCAACCAGAAGAAGAACAAATATGTAACTGACAGCAGGAAGTTTTTAAGGTCTAAGGATTCACAAACAGTCTCAACTCTCTGTATTCATCTTTAACCTGAAGTGTTCTTTAAGGAAATCTGATCACAGAACAACAGCTCTGAACTCTGGAATAAAAAACCTGGAGCAAAAGTCAAATATTGACAGACAGTATAAAGCTTTATCAGTTGGATCATGAAGTCTGATGTGTTCCTTTTATTCCAACAAGGAAATAAAAGGTGCTGAGATGGCATTAATGCAGTCTGTTGAATATCTGTGATATGTGCAAAACGGGACAAATAAATTGTTTGTGGATAAGATAACGATAAAATTTGAACTATAGTTGTCCCTACAGCTGGCTGGTGGCTCCAGCCTGACTATCACAGTTCAAATCCATTCACTATAAGCCTGTTTTACCAATGTTTGGTTATTGATTATTATTTTTTACGGCACACGATTCATTTTCTTAATGATAATGTGCGAAAATGCATAGTTTTTAGTCAAATAACATCAAAATTTCTTGGGGGAGGAACCCCAAACCTCCCAACCAAAACCGCTGTGGGCCAGGCCCTTGAACTGGATATTTTATTTGACTGCTGCAGGTCCAATTATTTAATTAACTGGATAGCATTATAATAAACAACAACAATCATATCATATCAGGAAAATGGCGCAGACCAAGACAAAATGCTACCAGTAGGCTATTCTATCTAATACCTCAGCTATGGATTCATATCCTTCTTTTTTTCCAGTAGCATCAGACTTTTTCCTTAGTATGCTGTTTTCTGTTGGAATAATTAATAGAATGCTCTTTGCTTGGCCGGCTGTTGACTGTCAAATTTCTAACTGTTGCTTTTTTTTTAACTCATAAATATAATTTCTATTCACAAGGTTTATTTGCTCCCTGCATGGGAAACTAATGATAATGATATTCCAATTGTCCACTTCAATCAAATCTGATATTTGGCATCCAATGACATGTATTTTTATGATATAACACAAACTAATAATCAACATTAATATTCAGGGGAGACAATCAGCCTACATTTTAATTGATGGGGGGCAGTAAGGGACCTGGATAATGGATAGGGGGGCACTGGCCCAAAAAGGTTAAGAACCACTGCACTAGGGTGCATCGTTTTAAGGTAGAGTATATGCATAATGATAATAACAAAGATGTTAATATTACTCTGGTACTTAGCCTACAGGAACTCCAGTGATGGTGATTCAGTATTTAGTCTGCATTGAACAATATTTCTGACATTAAAAAGCAGCACTTGGTACCAAAGGATCACCAAAACCCAAGAATTGTTTAAAGGATGTTTGATGCAGCTTTTATCTCTGTATATCTTCTGCTGTCTGGACACTGGATCCTCCCTCACAGCCACGGCATTGGCCCATCGAGGTGCACTGATTAGTTCATCAAGTGTCTGATGTCCAATTAAAGCCACATGCAAATAATTTATATAAACTGCAATTACAGCAAGCAATAAAAACCCAGTTACTGCAAAAAAGGAAAGCAATTAAATACAGAAACATTTAAAATATTCAAACCACAGCAAATATATAACACTAATAAAACAAAAATATTAATATCTGCTGTGTGACATGAAGCTTAACTTTGATCTTTAGATAAATGCTGTAAATCAGCTGTATGTTGTTTTGTTGACACAATCAGTAGCTGCACTCTGTATACATTTACTCAAGTACTGTACTTAAGTACAACTGAGGTACTTATATTTCATTTGAGTATTTCCATGTGATGCTACTGTGTAATTCCACTCCACTACATTTCAGAGGGAAATATTGTACTTTCTACTCCACTACATTTATTTGACAGCTTTAGTTACTTTTCATATAAAGATTTGTTTGCCTGCCAGCTTCACCTGGAGGAGGAACATCTGGAAGGTTCACTGCTGGCTGTGATCCCTCACTGTCTTCCCACCCTGAACACACATTACTGCTGCCAGGAGTCGAACCGAGCGAGTCTGAAAGAGAACCTGTCAGTCTAATGTCTCATTTTCTAATTTATCTCGTCATCACTAAGATGTCTGGAAACAGACTGTTTAATGTGTGTGTGTACTGTAATGACAGTGTGGCCTGTTTACTGTTTAATCTCCTCTCCTGTGGAGTTGAAGAAAGAGCTGGTCTGTTGTTGGAGGCTTGTGTTGTCAGCCTTAGAAACATGCAGGGACTTTACATGTTTCACAAAGCAGAAATTTTATCCGCTCAGAACCAGGCCTTGCAACACTTTGATGCATGTTGTGACCGAGCAGTAAAAACTGAACGCTGACATTTACTTTGGGATGTTAGCTGAGTCCTAACGAGCCAAAACATGTGAGCGTTCTACTATCAAACTATGTTTTGTCTCAACATACCCCTGTATTAATGTAACTCCATGTAGTTTAGTTGTGCCTCTGTGTTGAAGTACTAACACTGATTGTTTTCAACAGGCTAGCATGTTAGCATTAGCTTGAGTGCACCCTGGTCATTTTCAGTAATGTTTTGAGACTTCCAGCTTCAGCAATAGTTGGTGTACTGAGATTTTAGATTTGAGCATGATGTGTTTGATGTTTCTGAAACAGTAAGATTTAGACGATGCGTGTCATGCTCATTGTATAGCTGGGATGCTAGCGCTAACCGGAAGAACGAATACAATTGTGTTCGAATTGGAAGAGAAAAAATGGGCGAGTTCAGTCTGCTGCTGTTACCTGCAACAAAAGCACAAATCAACTTTCATCCTGACTAAAGAGAGCCGGCTTTTTAACAACGTCAGCGCTGCTGTTTGTCTCTTTTGGCTGCATTCATTTTTTCTGACAGCCTGTCAGAGCGAGTGAAAGCTCTCCAGCCGCTTTAATGAGTTTTTAAAACAAGGACTCGCTGTCAAACAGTCGAGTGGATGCAAATCAATTTTTTCTTTTAAGTGCTTCTGTGTTTAGAGCAACAAAGACAGAAAGCAGTGTAACTGGAGCAGGTTTTCTGTCATTATTACAGTCAATAGCCTCAAATTAACCCAGTTCAGAGTCACACTTACAGACTAATAGCCTGCAGGGAGATTCAGAGCCTCTGATGACATTATTTTATCATTTATCTCTCTCTGTATAAAACCAAGTGTAACACTGATCCACTGGTCCTTTCCATCGCTCGTATCTTAGGGGAAACATCATGTGTTGAAGACAGACAACAGGCGTCTTTCCAAACTCTGCAAGCTGCTTCTGTGACACTGTTGGTCACGTGGAAGCCTTTTATACTGAGAGCTTAATGCACTACAACTTAGAAATATGAAGCACATTTAAAAAAAATATTTTCAGCAATTCAACAACTTAATATAGAAAACACAAACTACAGCTCCCATTAAAAGAACTACAAGCACAGCAGCATGAGAACTTACCCAACCGTAACTTGGTTTTTTTCATATCTTCTCTAATCTTTGATTTTTGCTGAAATATTGGATCATTTAGGCTGCTCTTTGCTGGTTCTTCTTGCTTTTGTCTTTGTCTTCTTGCTTTCTGCTATGCTGGTGGAAAACTTGCATTTTGCTAATTAGAAGATGTGATTCAGAACAATAGGAGGTGAAACCTCAAAAGTCTAGAGTCATGAGTTGAGGGTCAAGCCTAGGAGAGCATGAACCAGGAGCTCTCTTCCAATGGGAACTTTTCAAATCCGGACCGGCCAACTTACTCATCATTACAAGATCCAGACTCCAGGTTCTCACCCCTGCACATCAAACTCCATTCTCCACAAGCTGAAATATTGGATCATTTGAACATTTATTGAAATGAAAGCATGTGAGAATTTTAGAGGGAAAAATCACTATTTGGTGGAGCTGTTAACAACTCATAGACATGTGAAATGTGACCCCGACTACACACTGCTTTTTGTAAGACGTCAAAAGCCAAAAAGGTTGGAAACCACTGGTTTCATCTTTAACAATGTGTTGTATTTTAAAAGCTTGTTATATTATCCATTGTGTCAAATCTTCATCTGAAAAGTAACTAAAGCTGTCAAATAAATGTAGTGGAGTAGAAAGTACAATATTTCCCTCTGAGATGTAGAAAGTAGCATCACATGGAAATACTCAAGTAAAGTACAAGTATTTAAAAATTGTTCTTAAGTACAGTACTTGAGTAAATGTAGTCAGTTATTTTCCACCACTGTGTGACAGTGTGAGGGTTCATGTGTAGTTTGTGTCCTGCTGAAAGCTCAGATATACAGTCAGTCTGTGGATACAACTAGATGGAACTAATACAGACAACAGAGACATCTAGTGGTGGAACGTGTTCATTTCAGCAGAGTTCAAGCTGCTTTTAGCTCCAATACAAGTCAACTCCATCTGTCATTTGGTTCTTCATCACTTCAGTGATGTCATGTGATGTTTCTGATGGAAGCTGCTCTGTATTTGTTCCTCTGGATCCTCCACTAAGTTCCCCACCTGTCCAATCATTTCTCTACACCAACAGCTGTTTGACACAAGACTTTACACCCAGCAGCTGCTCACAAACACACTCTACATCTGACTTTTATTGATGCTGGAAATATTTATTGGAAGTATATATGAGGTTACAGACTAGATCAGAGAGAAAGAAAGAAAGAGATCAACAGATATTCTGCAGATTGTTTGTTCTGGAGGATTACTGCACAGGACGAATCTTCATGCTGATGGTCTTCAGGGAGTAGTCATGACCCTTCCACTGGTACCAATCCACTCCTACAGCAAAGATAGTCCCATCAGCCCCCCAGCGATAAACCCCGTTGGGGTTTGCATGGTGACAGTTGTTGTACCAGAACGCCCCCAGGTATTGTTTGGCACAGTTACTGCTGCTGGGGTCCTGGTCTTTGTCGAAGGTGGAGAACTTCTGTCCGTTGTGATAACTCAGGGAGTCTCCTACAGAAACACAAGAAAACAACAAGTGTCTGATCACAACACTACTGCTAATGACACCATACTATATAATGTTATATGACTATTAACACTACAACTGTCACTACTAATACAGTACTACTGCTATGGCTACCACCTGTACAAATACTTCTAGTACTACTAGTACTGCATCTGCTGCTGCTACTGTAACATAACAACATACAGTATGTCATGTAGACAAGAACTGCAAAAGGCTGAAGGGATATAAACACCTGAAACCTGCTGGGCCTCATTTACATTGTTTCCCTTAAATGTGTTTATAAAAACCAAAGCTTCCATGTAATTAATAAAACATGAGCAGACCACAGATTTGTTGTTACTGACTTGAAAATCTTTGTGAATCTGTCTTTAGCTGAAGGAATCAAACAAATAATCCAATATAAGGACAGAAATCTTCAGTGTCTCCATGTGGAAACTAAACATCAGAAAAACAAAACTACTGCCTGCTAACAGTAACTGACCTGCTCCTCCATCAGTGAATCCAGACACATGCAGTTTGTATCCGTCAGACTCTGGATCGATGGAGAACGAGGAGTAACGAGCAGACACTTTGTTTCCACTGAAGTCCTCCATGTCGACCAGCAGCTCGTATTTTTTCCTCAGAGTCAGATGGAAGAGACTCTCAAGACCTGAAAACACACAAACATGAAGTCACGTCAGAGTTTAATGTTTGTTTTTATGAACAGTTTCATGAAGTCACATGACTGTTAGTTTGGTTTCATTTCTCACCGAGCCAGTACTCTCCAGCAGCGATACCAAAGCCCTTCTTGTACTGATCCCAGGACCTGTAGAAGTTCACCGAGCCATCCATCCTCCTCTGGAAAACCTGGAACACAACTCGATAAACACAGGATCTCTGACAGCTCATGATTTATTGTGAAGGTCCAACAGGAAGTGTTCATATTGAAAAACACTCAGCTGTGACTTGATGACTTCAGTTCAAAAACTCACCATCCAATGTCCTCCGTCTGAGTCCATGTCACAGTACACCTACACACAAACACTCTCATTAGTAAATATGATGCTTTACTTAAAACTACATTCAATCAATCAGCAGCTGCCACGTCTTGAGTCTGAAGTATCTTAAATTGATAAAATAATGATAAAAACATTATTCCAACAATCATTTCACTCAATTATATACTGTTTGTGATGCATTCAAGAGGTTAGGTGGTTTTAAATTACAAATACCCCTCTCAATTGTGTATCCTTCAAAGTTTTCTCCTCCATTTTAAAACATAACCAGACACCCATGGTGAGGAGCACTGATCTTTCTTATCCTATGTTTAGAAGAAAAATATATGTACTATCTGGAGTGTATATCAAAAATGCTGCCCAATAAACAAAAAATAGCAAAAAGAAAGTCTTATGAAAAATGTGTTGGTTCATAAGGTCAAAGAGAGGTTGAGTGGGTCAGTTGACCACAAATACTGTTACTTTATTATGAAACCTTAGCACTTAGCACAGTTTAGCTAAAGTAGCTAACGTTAGCCCATATGTACACAAGCTGCAACTCTGGGCTTCAAACTGGTTTCAAGGCAAACTAATGGGTGACGTCACACCTCGCTACATCCATCTTTATATACAGTCTGTGTATCCAACCAGTAACATGACTTCCACCAGTTATATCTGCTGGTTTAATAGAATCAACCTGAACTGTCTTCACATGGTGACTCATCTTTGAACCAACATCTTCTAACTGTGTCCCAGAGAGGATGAAGTGTACCTGGACAGCAGACGTGGCTCCGATGGGATAGATGGTGTACACTCCACTGGGTCGGGTGTTGTCATGGTGATAGATGTCACTGCAGTCCAGCGGGAGGACGAGAGGTAAGCAGGAGGTCAACGCTGGAGCCAGCAGGAGGAGAACCACTGAAACCAGCTGCAACAGAAACACAGCAGCAGACACAAAATAAACTAAAACTAAACTCAGTGGGAAGATTCACTCTCCAATTTAGTTAAAACAACTAATTGTATTTTGGCATTTTGTGGGTTCTTACACAGAATCACAGAGTGAAGCTTTAACAGTGCAAAAATACAGAGAAAATAGAGAAAATTAAATTGTAAGAAACTCTTGTGTCACCACCATAAGCAGAGCAACCGCTGGGGCAGAGGGGGCAGAGGGGGCGGCCGCTCCAGGGCCCACGCTCAGTAGGGGCCCGCTGGGGACGTAGAGCGTGACCCAATTCGCAAGCGCAGCAGGAATAGTAGAGTTTAACTCTCTTTACTTTTTCAATTCTTCAGTTCTTATCACTATGGCTTTAATCCCCCCTCCAACCACAATGTGGAGTAGCGCTGTCTGTATTTCTGCTCCCTGCCTCTGCGGGAAATGAAGACTGCAGAAGCATTCATTCAAAGTTTATGACTAACTTCGCTGAAAACTTTAACCAAAATATGAGCTTTTCATGTCTTTTTATGTGTGTGGTGAATGAAACTTGCAAGATGAAGTTTCAGCCGTCTGAAGCTCATTATGAGCTATTTGTGTTCCTGCATGGATGAGGCCAGACTATCCAACCTCACTGTAATGGACCAAACTTAACTACAGGCTTAGCAGGGACAACAATTGGTGAGTGAAACATGTAATTTCCATAACTTATGGAAATTATGTTATGTACTGGATCTTGTACTGGGACTAACAAGTCAGCTGAGGCTTTGAATACGGTGGATTTTCCCCAGTTTTGCATTTATAAGTGGTTCAGTCACCTGCTGACTGTGTGTGATTTGAGAATGAGCCTGTGTAGAAGTTCTGTCTGCTTGTCTGAGAATTCATTCATGGATATAGAAAACAAGAGTAAGCTGAGTCTTTGATACATGCAGTGATTCTTTTTGACATGAACAAAAACTCTTAAAGAATAAAGAAATTCATATGAGTTACGTATCTACAGTATATGTGCATTGTTTCTTTTTGATGAGAACATAAATACGCTGTCATTCTAGAGTTTATTCTAATTGAATGTAATGTGGTGTAACCTTATTTCTTTATAATGACCTGTCTGACCACACTGCTATTATAAGTGCTTAGTGTCAGACTTAATTTAGCTAATCTTGATAAATGTGTAGGGTCACAAGATGATAAAAAGTATAAAATAGAAAAAAAGACCAATTTCTGTTCATTTTTTTTTAGATTTTTCTCTGATTGCACTGCTCTTTTCTTGGGAAATTCTGGACATTCTGACCTTTTCAGGGCTCAACAAAGATACAAACATCCATAATTAGTCTTTATTACTTAAATTTTGGTTATGAAGAAATCAGTCATAATGTCAATTTGTTGTTTAACTCCATGTTTACCGCATCTCAGCACCTGTCTGTGTCACTGCCTGTGGTGTTGTAGACTGCTGTGTCTATTTTATGTCTATGTTATTTCTGTGTAAGAAAGACATGTTACTGAGACAGAACACCTGGCCTGTTGCTGTCTGTCAGCGGTGGTGCTGAACCGTCAATCAACACATGTAGAGCACCACGTTCTGTCCTCAATGCTGAAACATTTGAACGTGACCGGCATCTTGTTTTCTTTTTTGTTCTTCAGAACAAGCTTGTCTGACAAAGTGGCTTCACTGTATGTTTTCTTAGACTCAGGCTCGCTTGGCTCAATAAGTTATAATTTGTGTTTATAAACAGGATATATCAGCTATTTTACAGTTGTGAATGTTAAAATGAATTTATCAGAAGGGCCCCTCCAAAATGCTCTGCCCCCTCTGTGCTGAGAGTCTAGCTCTGCCCCTGGTCACCACAGACTGTTTCAGAGAATCTGACAGAAACTACTGATCAATATTAATTCAGTCAGGTGTATAAAGACACAAACTCACCTTCATCATCAGAGTTCTGCTGAGAGGATCTGATGAAAATCTTGATGTCAGTCAGTCTGGACGCTCTGATGTGTCTGAGCTGTATTTGTACCCCAAAGATTAATAAATAACTGAACAGCTGCTGCTTCACACCGATAAAACTATTTACTGAACAAGTGGAAACATAATGTCCTTGAGTGTCTGTGTCTCTGTTTTCATGTTATTTTCATTGATCCTAAATTTAAGTTGTCTCCTTGTTTTTCCAACATCCCCTCAAAAAAGATCTGCCTTATAGTCAGTTTCTTATGGATAGACGCATCTGTACAAGAGATGATCATTTTCAAATAGAAGCTCACAAACTGTTTGATCAGTTTCTGATGAGAGGGTATCCACGACATGTCTTGGTTCAGGCATTTGCAAAGGTTCATGAAAAAAACAGAAATGAATTAATCACCAAATGTAAACCAAAGCAAAAAAAACTTGCTTGTGTGTTTAATACTACCTGTTCACCACTTGGGTGTGAGATATGTAATGTTGTGAAAAAACACTGGAACATTTTATCTGTTGATGACATTGACAAAGAAATCTTTAACTCTCTTCCTCTTTTCTCTTTTTCAGGAGCAAAGGATGTTCGGGACACTCTGGTACACACAGACACACAAAAACCTCCATCCACCAGGGACGTCTGGACGATGCCACAGGTTTCCTCTCTTGCTGAAATTGTGCTGCATGTTCTAAGTGAAAAAAGGTGAACACTGTTACCAGCTTTGTGACCAAAAAACAATACACAATTTTAAAAAAAAGGATAACATGCAGGTCTAGTAATGTTTTCTACCTTCTAGCATGTACCAAATGTAGAATCCAATATGTTGGAAAAACAAATAGACAACTATCTGCTGAGCTGATCCTAAATCAGCTTTTGCAAGACACTTTGCAGACGGCAATCATTGTATTTGGGATTTGTCATTCTGTGGCACTGACATGATGATTTCTAATCGTCATGGTTGAAATATGGATCAAATTTCACTACAGTGTGAATGCAGATATATCTTCTACCTTAAAACTCTGCATCCTGTGACCATACACAGGCCAGACATATACCAGGTTTTGACCTTTGACCTTTGTCTTGTTTATAATAACACAGACTTTATTATCGTAATGCCTTGCTCTATAATAATAAATACAAACTGTAAACTAATTGTGTGACTGTGATTATTTTCATAAAATATTGGTTAAAATAAATTTTTATTGACACACTTTTTACTTTTATTTAACTACATTTTTACACGAGTAATAGTACTTTTCCTTGAGTAAAATCTATTATTTGTTACATTTGGATAAAAATGAAGTCAAAAGTCTTCAAGTCAAATGTTAAAACATGATTCATTGGATCAAAGAACACAAAATGTCAGAGCTGCAGCTGCTGCTTCACACCAATAAGACCAGTTCTAGATGTATAAATATCTCTGTGTGTGTGTGTGTGTGTGTGTAATGACACTGCAGGATCAAAATGTTTTAATTTCAGCTTTCTTCAGTTATTAAGTTTCTCTTCATTTTACATGCTTCTGTCTTTTTTTGTTCTTAAAGTTTTAATGTTTATGGGATGTTTTATCAGTGACCTTAGCGTTTCCACAGTTACAGCAGTTTTTGGCTGTTTGTTTTCACAGCTGGAAGGTTCCCATTAAAGTCAGTTATCCTTAAAAAAAGGTCAATTTAATCAGGTCTTAAACAGAATCACTCACACTTCTTTTTTCTGTAATGTTCCTCGATAGAACTGAAAGATTAAAGACAAACTAGCTCAGAAGGCATATTTATGCTCAGTCTACATTTAATGTTATAATTCTGATTATAAATCAGAAGCTGTGTTTGGTTCTGTTCATGCTCGGCAGTTTTTCACTAACAGTCATTCAATGTATTTACGTTCTGTAATTATCTCTTTATAGTTTTTATTGTTCTGCTGTTCCAAAGGTGGTGAGAGCAGACCCCCAGCCTGCAGGACTGACCTTTGTAACCCTCTAAATGGGGTTGATCAGTGATACTCAACTCAAAAAGACCTTTTAAGAGAACATTTCTGATTAAACATCCAAAAATTATGGCCTGAACTAAAGGCCAGAGAAAGACTAATTAATCATATATAGATAAACACATTAGATAGAAAGTCACCTTGAATGCTTGAAGTTACAGACATAACTGTTGAATTTATATTTGTTCATCTGGTTTGATTTCCAAAGCTTTACTGTTCAGTCAGTTTTTGCACGACAGCCACCAAACCCTCACTGAGTGGCACTTTTACCCCCACTTGCCTTTTTGTCACATTCTAATTTGAAAGAAAATGTTCTCTGTGTTTTGAAATAACTGACTTGACCTTTTGTTCTTTATAATCATATTGAGTATATGTTTGCAAAACAGGGGATGACCAGGATTAGGTCTTTAACACTGGATTTGGAAATGTTTGTTAGAGACTCCATCTGTGTCACTACAAGGCTAATAGCCATTTGTCCATGTTGGTATTGAAGCTAAGGGTGGGTGGGTGGTGGTGCTGGACTGGGTGTGGATGATGGGCCCAATTTGGAAAACTTTGTCCTCTAGTCCATAATTCCTAATGGCTGACCCAGACTGGGAGGACTTTGTCTGTGCTGGAGGGACCATTGTGGTTGATTTTAGTGTGAATTCATATCTGAAGGTCTTGGACTGGAGGTTGCGTCTTTTTGGGGGCTCTGATCTAAATCTTTTGGGGCTTCAGTCTAAAATTTTGCCTAGGGCACCGACATATTCAGGGTCGGCCCTGTACCCTTTTAAGATGTTTAATTTTTTTTTTTGTTCAGTAAGTGCATAATGTAAACCTTTTTGACTCAGTGTATGCAGGAAAGTTTATTCTGCATGGATCCGAAAGATCACAAAGGACTCAACCCTGAATCCCAGCTGGCACGGTGGTTTACAAGAAGCCACTGGAAGCCCAACTGGACCTCTGCTCGTCTGTGACCCGAAGCCAGATGTTCACTCTGGACTTGTTAAAGCTTCACTTGCTCAGTGACTCCTTGCTCACTGTTGCTTGGGAGTCACTGATTGCACAACAGTCTGATCCAGGACTGATCCACCTACCTGCTGTCTGAGGGACAGTGACGACCCTCCAAGCATACAACCACAACCTGATTTGTGCTCTGTTACTGCTGAGACCCACAGTGAACTCCTGGCTGCCTACTAACAGCCAACTGCCGGCCCAACATGACGCCCCAGACCTGCCAAGACGACTACATACTCAAGTACTGTACTTAAGTACAATTTTGATGTACTTGTACTTTACTTGAGTATTTACATTTGATGCTACTTTATACTTCCACTTCACAACATTTCATGTCTGGAAACAGTTTTTTTGTGTGTGTTATTTTTATTGACACATTATACATAGTAACATGTATGTTGCTATGAAATCAATACCCAAAACCAGTAAAAGTAAGTAAGAAAAGTTCATCCTGGCCATGTGTCGAGGACACAAAAGCACATAACAACACATATCATCCACAAGTGACTATCAATTACAGCCCCACAAAATTAAAAAAAGAAAAAAAGGGGACCCAATCTACAAATACACACAAATAAGGTTAAATTGAGTCCAGATATTGCAAAAAAGGACCCCAAGATTCTTCCCATTTATGTAGACCTTTTAAACTTTTAAATCACAGTTTCTCCATATGGATAACCAAAGCAAGTTCATGCAGCCAGTTTTTAAAGCATAGTGGAGTTGATGTCGTCCAGTCTTTGAGAATAAGTTTTTTTGCTATTATGATGCCCATCAATAAAGCTGTTTGAATGTGTAAAGGGAAAGTCAACGAGTCCTCTGAACATCCAAAGAGAGCCAAGTCCCTGCCAGGTGAGAAGGTCCTGTGGTAAACCCCAGAAAAAAAAAAAAAAATCTTGACCAACATGGATAAATTAACGGACAGTCCCAAAATAAACAATGTGCCATCATTCAATTTACATTTATCACAAATTGTAGAAACAGAGGGCTAAAATTTATGTAACATGACCTTAGAGTAATGAAAACAGTGAATCACTTTGAACTGAATTAACCTATGTCTGCTGTTTATTGAACAACTATGAACACAGGAAAGTGCAGTACTCTATATTCTATCAGTCAACACAACATTGATTTCCCTCTCCCAAGCCATCTTGATAGAGTTGACAGATACAGAGTCCTTAGAAAAAAAACTCACAAATTTAGTCATAAGTTTCTCACTCTCTGGTAAAAGAGAAAGCAATTCCAACAAAAAAAATCTGAGTGAGGTAAATTGTACTTTATGCTAAACCGAGCAAAAGATGCAAACTTGTTGTCTAAATAGAAGTCCTTTATGCTCTTAAGCCCTTTTACACACCATGTAGCAAAAGTGTTATCTAGCAATGCTAGAGTAAAGGCATGGTTATAGCAGAATGGTGTATATATCGAAAAATTAGGGACTTTGTACATATGTTTGATTTGAGTAAGAATCTTCAGTGAATTTCTGACAACAAAACTATGACTTACTGATTTAATAGCAGATATATCTCAGCTCTAATTTTAGCCATAAGGGAGCAGAATTGAGTAATTCATGATCTGGAGAACCCCATTTCCAGTATGCCAGTGCCCAATAGTAATATTTAAATACCGGTCGACCCAAACCTCCATCCAGAGTGGGTCTAAATAAATGTTGTTTTGATAATCTATGTTTTTTTATAACCCTAAATAAATTCTAAAATAATTGTCTAACTTTTTTAAATAGTCAGCTGAGAGAAATTTTACTGAATGATTTAATGTATTGAAAAAGATGAGGAATACTCACTTCAGGATTCATTAAGGTAACAAGTAGATCATCAGCATACAGCGAAACAAGAAACCAGCTGGAATACCCTCGATGTAAGGATGACTTCTTAACCCAAATGCCAAAGGTTCTAATTCTATATTAAATAACAGAGGGGACAGACAGTCTCCCTGTCTCACTCCCTGATGTAGACTAAATGGCTCTGATGAGATATTATTTGTTATGACAGAGCATTTAGGAGAGCGATAAATAATTTCAATCCAGTCCACAAACGTCTTCCCAAATCCAAACCTCCTTAAAGTTTCAAATGAATAAGGCCATTCGATAGAGTCAAAGGCTCTCTGGGCGTCCAATGTCATAACAGCAGCTCGAGTGTTTGTGTCCCAATCAGAATACAAAATATTTAACAAGTGACGCACATTAAAAAAGGAAAGCCTGCCTTTTGTCCACTCTACTGCTGTGTTTTTTTAGATATATATTGTATAGTCTGAATATACGTTCATATTTCTATCTCCGGTGGATTGGAAATGTGTTTTACTACTTTAGGGGAGATGTCAATCAAAGACAGTCTATACAGGCTCACACACTGCTAAGTAGAGGGGCCTCTAGGGGCCTTTAAACTGGGAGAAGCAGAAGAATTTAAAAATGTATTGTTACTATATGTGTATATATATATATATATATATATATATATATATATATATATATATATATATATATATATATATATATATATATATATATATATACATACACACATATATATACACACAAGGGATTTTGCAGCCTTTAAATGTTTATTTCATAGTTGTGGTTTCAGGATGAGTTAAAAGCAAAACAACAAACAAAAGGGAACTAAAGCTAATCAACCTAAAATTACCTATTTAAACATAAAGAAACAAAAATCACTGACATAACTCCTAACTTAACAGAAACAGGAGGAAAGATATTTTAAAAAATGCCATCCACCCCTACAGAAACTGGGCTGTTAAATATATCTACAAAGTTATTTACCATACTGTACACAGTGGGTCAGAGACGCAGAACAACAACAGCAACAACAATAACAACAATAGATACATGACTAGCAACAGCAGGAGAAGGACATCCCCACGTCAGTGTGGTCCATGGGGTTTCCTGAGATGAGAAAGTACAAAGAACTCCGGGGAAGAAGTCAAGTTAGTAACATGCATTAATGGTAAATTAATACATACAGACGGAGAGGAGGAGAGAGGAGCTCAGTGCATCAATGGAAGTCCCCCGGCAGTCTAGGCCTATAGCAGCATAACTAAGCCTACTCTTAGAGAGGGTAGAGAGGGTGTCTGCCCCCCGGACCGAATCTGGAAGATGGTTCCACAAGAGAGGAGCCTGATAGCTGAAGGCTCTGCCTCCCATTCTACTTTTGGAGACTGTAGGAACCACCAGTAAGCTGCATACTGGGAGCGCAGTTTTCTAGTGGGGTAATAGGGTACTATGAGCTCTCAATAATTACAGAGATCAATAGCATAGAACCAACAGCAAGCATGCCAAAAGTAGTTACAAAAAATGACCAGCAGGTGTCGCACTGAGTGAACCTCCTCATCATTAGGTTTGTACACTCAGTGTCTCAAAAAATAAATAGAAATGTGGACATGTTGACAGCTAGACAAAAAACAGGCATCTATAGATAGGCATTTATGCAGCGACTAATCTACACAGACAGTGAACATCATATGAAGCAGTAAATCAGTTTGGGACATCTGATCCAGGTAGCATCAGTTAGAATCAAGCTCTCACTGGACAGTGGCCTCCATCAGCTGTGATCATGTGGAGCCACTTGATAACTGGCAAAACACACTCAATGTAATTCTGAAGACCGGTTAGAGACTCATCCTACCTGATAGGAAGGGACTGCTTTACGGCTATTATGGATATAGGACGAATAATTTCCGCCCACTATTAACTTTGTCGATATACATTTGACATTTGAATATTGTATTGAGATAGACTTGAAAAAGTCCAAACCTATCCTTGAATCTACTTAAATTTTGAGAATGCTACAGGAGGCGTTCAAGTTCGTTTCCCATACAATATGTTATGTCAACACTGTACTGATAGATGTTGACATTTCTGTGAGTGTACTGAGAAGTTACACTGCTGGTCTTGAAGAACTCAGAGACGCCTCGCAGTGATACACCGGAACACTACAAAGGGCCAGAGTGCATCTCATGTTCATGAACAATTTGTTCCTAGACTGAAAATGAAAAAGTAATAATTATTACACAAATAATTATACATCACACAAACATCAAGCACAAAACAGCGTAACAGTTCGACTAATGAAATTTCCAAAAAATAATATAATTAAGATGGTTCTATTTTTTTTAAAACTTTTTTTTTTTTTTAAAACAACCATCGTTGCCCAAGCCAGTGTTTGAGAATTATATATATATAAATGTTTCAGCTCATGTTTCCAGACTTTACAAACTTGCCAGGGTTACAAAATACTGACTTGCAGTATTATAAAGTGCTATGCAGTGTTTTGGCATCTGAATAGTCTAAAAACGTATCGATCTATCCCTCGAACTGGACTTCTTGTATCATATTTCATCATCTCACTGCTACCTGAACCAACATGCCAACACTAATACAGACCATTTTTGGTCTGAACAGGGTTCAGACAGATATTCAGTCTGGTAATAGCTCAGTACATAAAAAGCACCAAGTCTACATATTTTTGAATAATTCAATACAAATATACAAATATACTGCTCCTGATGCAGAGAAAATCAATGTCACTCAGTCAGTTTGATCCTGCAGGAACAGATTTATCAAAAAATATGAAATAATTTGTGTTACAGTCCTAATTGCTAATTATTCAGTTATACAGTTAACAAGGACTTCACAATGAAATGCTTAAGTGACTTTTTAAATACAAAATGTAAATATTTATCTGACTTACCAATACAATAGCTGCTTTCTGGTGAGTGAGTGATTTAGTCCTAGATGTGCACAAAACACATGAATATGAACTTTTGGAGGCACTGAACCACTTCCTGATTTTAAGATCTTGCTGACATCACCAGTGATGTCATGGGTTAGACCAAGTGTGAGGGAATTTATTTTATTAAGTTAAATATTTGGTTTTGTATTTATGTTATTTGTACTTATTTTGGTTTACGATAAGGAACAATGCTGTTGTTGATGTCTGTGTAAACAATGTTAACTGATACAAGTGACACTGTCATTCACCAGTTATTGGTCTAAGGGAAAGGACACCCCTGATAGAAATATGGTTCTGCCTAGACAGATTTCAGGGCCTATTTAAAGGGAGAGATGTTAGTTTGGGAGAAAGCAGAAACCAAAGAGGATGTCAGCGTAGCTGCGTGAAGGTAAGTTTGATTTTGCTTGTTTTCATTTGGTAGCCTCTGAGTCTGTCACTTATCACCTACTCTGGCAAAGCTTCCTCACAGGTAAAACTTTATTTCACAGTAAAACAGCAAATAATTGTACAAAGCCAGAAAGGGTTGCAGAAATGTTTCTTTTTTCTTGTTTCCTATCTTGTCGATTGTCTTTTTGATCCAAAATCCTTTAGGATTTAATTTAACGTTTAAATTGTATTACATGCAAATGAAGAGATTTGCTTTTTGCCCATTATCTATTCATATAAGAAAATAAACAGAACACTAGTGGGTCAAAAAATGAGGGAGGGAAAGGGAGAGGAGGGGTGAGAGACAGACAGTGATCAGTAGATGCTGAGTGAGAGGGAACAGGCAGCTTTACATTACGGTGCTGTAATATCTCTTAACTACAGTCCTTTCATCCCCACGTCCAAACTGTGTGAGTGTCAGCATGTGTGTATGTAATACTGTAGGTCAAGGCTGAGAATTAGTGTGATTACTGCAAGCGATCACACTATTGTAGCAGCTCGCAACAGTAGAGTTGGCACATGTGCACTTGGACAGCGGCGTATGACTTTGTTTTTTTTTTCTCACCCATCTTCATCCAGCAAATCACCAGGTGAGTTCCTTTTTGTTTGGCTTGGTAGCATTGTCAAAATACATTACGTTTCCAATCAGTTTGAATTGTGCTATATGCCCTTGCTTTTGGTATTTGGTACCGTGTCATCCAATCACAACATCAAACAAAAAGCTATTTTGTGTATATATTTTTTACTCAAATTATTTTCCTGAAGTGAATTTAATTCCATTGAAATGTAAAAGGCATAGGACTGAAGATGCAGGAATTAAGTTTTGAAATCAGTTTTGCTAACTATTACATCTGTACTGTTGCTAAAATAATGTCTTGTTTCAGCAGCAAGTCAACATTTCTGGGAGCGGAGCTGGACTTGTGATTCTGATGCTCCAAATTACACAGTGAGTTTCATTTTTACTTTGTTTTATATGACAACATGTCCAAATAACTTAATTCTATGTTGATAATATCCCATCACTGTCTGTGTAGTGTTGTGTACTTGTAGATTTATTACTCTAGTGGCCTATATGAAACACATCAGCAATCTGCAGCAATATCCCAGTCCTTCAGTGTTGCATTCCTGGACAGATGCAACACTGAAGTGTGCTATTTATACTACTACAGTCTATGATACACATTGTTTTTGTTTTTCAGGTGGTTCACAGGGATGTAAACTTGATAAACACACAAAATCTCTGATAGCTCATGATTTATTGTGAAGGTCCAACAGGAAGTGTTCATACTGAAAAACACTCAGCTGTGACTTGATGACTTCAGTTCAAACACTCACCGTCCACCGTCCTCCGTCTGAGTCCATGTCACAGTACACCTACACACAAAAACTCAATTATTTGTCTCAACAAGACCTACAAATCATACACTGACATCCCTGACCTAAATCCAACAGGAAGTCCACAATTCACTCATGAAGGTATGACTTTGTGCCAATTTTGGACCCCCAAGAAACACTATCTCCTTCTAGGGCGTTAATGGTATCGGCTTCAAACCTTACTACATGACTTATCACACTGTGCTGAACAACAGTTATTAAAAACTTTGTAATAACTCAAACGGTTTAGATTTTAAAAGCCCTGAAAGTTGGAGTGCCACATCGCACGTTACAATGTAAACCAATGGGGAGGCAATCTCTAGGCATGGACTTTGTGTCAAACTGAGGCTTCTGACGTCTAAACTATAAGTCTGACCACTTTCAAACCTGTATCAATGGATTCACGACGAAAATTCCTACTAAAATGTGATTTTCAATAAGATTTGGCCAAAGTAATGGGATTTATGAAGATATTTCCACTAGAAGACTGCTCTGAAATCCTGCTCTCAATCTGACAGGGAGAAGGAGGAAAGAAAGGCGGGGGATGGGTGTGACAGTTGAATGTAGCTCAGTTTTATAGGATATAGCAGAAAGGTCTATATACTTATAGTACATTATATACAAACTTTGTATGAGGTTTGGGGTTATTATCATTTATTTTACAATAATTGTAGGTCTTATATGTATTATTAATAGTGAGGATGACCTATGAAGGGAAAAAATGGAGTGAGAGTGACAGTTTGGTGATAAAGTGCTGCAGAAAAATAAAATCAAAACTAAAATTTGTAGCTCTGAGCTGCAGTTTTTCCTTCATCAAAGTACGACTTTGTGCCAACTTTGGACCCCGAACAAACCCTATCTCCTCCAAGGGTATTGATGGTATCGACTTTGAAACTTTGATCCATGACTTATGACACTGTGCTGAACAAAAGTTGTTAAAAACTTTGTAATAACTCGAACGGTTCAGATTTTATAAGCCCTGAGAGTTGCAGCGTCACATCACACCTTACAATGTAAACCAATGGGGAGGCAATCTCTGGGCATGAACTTTATGTCAAACTGAGGCTTCTGACGTCTAAACTATGAGTCTGACCACTTTCAAACCTGTATCAATGGACTTGCGGCGAAAAACAAAAAAATGTGATTTTTAATGTAAGATTTGGCCAAAGTCATGGGATTTAGGAAGATATTTCACATGAAGAGTACTCTGAAATCCTGCTCTACAACTGCTCCTGGTGATGTCACTCCCTCAGTGCTGTAACACATGACACAATACACACTCATTATCAAATCAGAGGAGAAAGAAAAGACTTTAAAACTCACACTCTAATATCTCCAAAACAGTAAAAGATAGAAAAAACATGTAAATTCAAGATTTGTAGGTCAACGTCTCGTGACTCATTTAAAGTTCAAATGAAGTTTGTATCCAAAACTATGTGGAAGCAGTAAATGATCAAAAAAGTGTGAGTTTGCTCACACTCTCCATTCAAATATATGAGTATTTTTCTGTGTCCAGCTGCAGTTACTTATTGTCTCTACACACCTGACAGTACACATGTCAGGTGTCAAACACAATCAAACTTTGACCAGGTCATGTGGGATAAAAGTCTGTACTTTTCTAAAAATAGACTTGATGAAAATGAGGAAATTAATTTCTTTTACAACCAAACTCATCAAGAGTTTTCAATTTACTAATTGAAATTCAAGTGAAAGGGTCAAAAACTTGCTTAATTTTGACGCCACAGGTGTGAGCAAGACAGAAATGTCTCACCCTGCAGAAAATTCTCATCCTCATACCGTTGAGGTTTGATGTTTCACTATGACAGAGGAAGTTGCTATAACTTTATTGTAAATGCTCCAGTCTGCACCAAACTTTACATGTTTGATAAGAGTCCCGGCCTGAACACGTCTACATGACAATATTCCATCAGTGATGCAAACTGGATGAATAACACCCTCTACAAAATTTCAGTGAAGCAGCCCCAGCAGCAGGCAAAATAGTGGCCAAAGGAAGTGATGTTTATCTCCTTCTTGCACTGTCTGAAAACAGCCCGGGTCTGAAGACATCTACATGCCCGTGACAGAAGCCCTTCGACTGCGCCACGGCCCGATTTGCACGGAGGCACGAGGGCCCGTTCAACGCTACTTGCAGCTTTAACTTCATTTATTATTATTTATTATCTATATTATTTATTATTTCCATAGTTTTGTTTATATAAGGCTTCATACAGAAACACATCAGCAGCTTTCTCTCTTCATTAGTTGAAAACAAGCAGTGGTGGAAGAAGTACTTAGATTCTTTTCCAAGTAAAAGTAGAAATATCACCATGTAAAAATACTTACTTAGGAGTAAAAGTCCTGCATTTAAAATCCTACTTAAGTAAAAGTACAAATTTATTACCAGGTAAATTTACTCAAATGTAAAAGTGCTCATTTTGCAGAAAATCTGGCTGTGAATATATTAAATACATTGAATAAAGTAGGGGAGACTGGGGATGGTTGCAACAAGTCTTATTCCTCCAATCAGAGTCATGCTAGAGTGATGACACTCATGCTGCACGCGCTCAGTTAGACCCTCTCCCCACCAGGAAGACAGAAGATACTTTCAAAATCTGTTTCTGCATTTACTGAAAAAAACGTGAAAGTATTTTTTTTCATGAGCTCACCTTTTGTATGAAATAATCAAAGCTTAGTTTGAATCATTGTTTTGTTGACTTCTGAGTGACACGGTTATCATGTGTCTGGGTCAGCGTGTCTAGCTAGCACATGATGTTTTGTCATGGCTGACATGGTTGCAACCGTCCCCAAACTAAGCAGCCATATTAAAACAGACCACACAACAGTATTTTTAAACATAAACAAATCATTGTGATGAACATAATCATTGGAGTTAATAACGCAATCATTTCATTATTTCATATTAATGTAATCTTACAGTAATGGTCCAATAGCAAATAGTAAGCCATTATTATTATTATTAGTCTTTATTAAACAAGGACCATGCACAAAAAACATTAATCTCAAAATGAGAAGAGATGATTTATGCCAGATTTAGCTATTAGCTAATTTCCATCTGCAGTTCCTGGACAGGTTCACTGAACAATCAACAGATAATATAAACATTCATTTACATGCATCCGTTACATACAGTAGTCTCTATCACACTAACAGTTCTACAGACAAATCTAAAATCACACATCGACATATAAATACCAGCACGTTCATCCAGTACAACTATAGAATTACAATTCATTACAATTTAAAATCTGAATCACTGTAAAATGAATGTTGACATGACTGGTTGCTCAGTATTCATTTTTGTTTTTTTGCACCATGGGAAAAAGAATGAAAGTCTGTGCAGGTTTTCAGCTCAGCTGGAAGCATATTACAATGTTTAATGGTTGTAAATGAAAAAGCTGATTGTGCAGAGGGATGTTTAAGTCTGAGTTTAGAACAGATCGAGAGGTCCTGCTCATTTGCTCAAATTGTTTGTAATTCAGTGAATAAATAAAATAAAAGTAGAAATAGTATTCTGTTTGTTTTTCAGTATGCCAAGAGTGAGCGAGACGGTTACTAACAGAGGGTTTCCCAAATATTACTGAATAAATAAATAATACTATTGTTGTAAAACAATATATATTTTCAGAATACTGTGCTTATTGAGACCAAAAGCTGAAGTTAATTAGTTAAATTTGATGTATTTTTAACATGCAGCTGTCCCCAGGTTTGTGGTCAGTTGCAACATCTAAGTTCTTCCATTCAAATAAATATTGTGAACGATATGTCATATGTAATCATCTTTAAGCTATTAGCTTAAAATAAGCTTAAAATAAGCTAATAGCTTGTAATATTGGATCATTTGAACATTTATTGAAATGAAAGCATGTGAGAAGTTTAGAGGGAAAAATCACTATTTGGTGGAGCTGTTAACAACTCATAGACATGTGAAATGTGACCCCGACTACACACTGCTTTTTGTAAGACGTCAAAAGCCAAAAAGGTTGGAAACCACTGGTTTCATCTTTAACAATGTGTTGTATTTTAAAAGCTTGTTATATTATCCATTGTGTCAAATCTTCATCTGAAAAGTAACTAAAGCTGTCAAATAAATGTAGTGGAGTAGAAAGTACAATATTTCCCTCTGAGATGTAGAAAGTAGCATCACATGGAAATACTTAATAAAGTACAAGTACTTCAAAATCATACTTAAGTACAATACTTGAGTAACTGTAGTCAGTTACTTTCCACCACTGTGTGACAGTGTGAGGGTTCATGTGTAGTTTGTGTCCTGCTGAAAGCTCAGATATACAGTCAGTCTGTGGATACAACTAGATGGAACTAATACAGACAACAGAGACATCTAGTGGTGGAACGTGTTCATTTCAGCAGAGTTCAAGCTGCTTTTAGCTCCAATACAAGTCAACTCCGTCTGTCGTTTGGTTCTTCATCACTTCAGTGATGTCATGTGATGTTCCTGATGGAAGCTGCTCTGTATTTGTTCCTCTGGATCCTCCACTAAGTTCCCCACCTGTCCAATCATTTCTCTACACCAACAGCTGTTTGACACAAGACTTTACACCCAGCAGCTGCTCACAAACACACTCTACACCTGACTTTAACTGATGCTGGAAATATTTATTTGAAGTATCTGTGAAGTTACAGACTAGATCAGAGAGAAAGAAAGAAAGAGATCAACAGATATTCTGCTGTTTGTGCGTTCTGGAGAATTACTGCACAGGACGAATCTTCATGTTGAAGGTCTTCAGGGAGTAATTAACGCCTTTCCATGGGCCCCACTCCACTCCTACAGCAAAGATAGTGTCATCAGCCCCCCAGCGATAAACCCCATTGGGGTTTGCTTCGTAACAGTTTTTGTACCAGAACGCCCCCAGGTATTTTCTGGCACAGTTCCCGTCTGTCCTGGAGTCCTGGTCTTTGTCGAAGGTGGTGAACTTCTGTCCGTTGTGATAACTCATGCCATCTCCTACAGAAACACAAGAAAACAACAAGTGTCTGATCACAACACTACTGCTAATGACACCATACTATATAATGTTATATAACTATTATCACTACAAATGTCACTACCAATACAGTACTACTGCTATGGTTACCATCTGTACAAATACTTCTAGTACTACTAGTACTGCATCTGCTGCTGCTACTGTAACATAACAACATACAGTATGTCATGTAGACAAGAACTGCAAAAGGTTGAAGGGATATAAACGCCTGAAACCTGCTGGGCCTCATTTACATTGTTTCCCTTTAAATGTGTTTATAAAAACCAAAGCTTCCATGTAATTAATAAAACATGAACAGACCACAGATTTGTTGTTACTGACTTGAAAATCTTTGTGAATCTGTCTTTAGCTGAAGGAATCACACAAATAATCCAATATAAGGACAGAAATCTTCAGTGTCTCCATGTGGAAACTAAACATCAGAAAAACAAAACTATTACCTGCTAACAGTAACTGACCTGCTCCTCCATCAGTGAATCCAGACACATGCAGTGTGTATCCATAGGACTCTGGATCAATGGAGAACGAGGAGTAACGAGCAGACGCTTTGTTTCCACTGAAGTCCTCCATGTCGACCAGCAGCTCGTACTTTTTCCTCAGAGTCAGATGGAAGAGACTCTCAAGACCTGAAAACACACAAACATGAAGTCACGTCAGAGTTTAATGTTTGTTTTTATGAACAGTTTCATGAAGTCACATGACTGTTAGTTTGGTTTAATTTCTCACCGAGCCAGTACTCTCCAGCAGCGATACCAAAGCCCTCCTTGTAGTGATCCCAGGGCCTGTAGAAGTTCACCGAGCCGTCCATCCTCCTCTGGAACACCTGAAGTGTTGATAAACATACAAGATCTCTGACAGCTCATGATTTATTGTGAAGGTCCAACAGGAAGTGTTCATACTGAAAAACACTCAGCTGTGACTTGATGACTTCAGTTCAAAAACTCACCATCCAACGTCCTCCGTCTGAGTCCATGTCACAGTACACCTACACACAAACACTCTCATTAGTAAATATGATCCTTTACTTAAAACTACATTCAATCAATCAGCAGCTGCCACGTCTTGAATCTGAAGTATCTTAAATTGATAAAATAATGATAAAAACATTATTCCAACAATCATTTCACTCAATTATATACTGTTTGTGATGCATTCAAGAGGTTAGGTGGTTTTAAATTACAAATAATTTTTCTTTATAGGGGATAGGGGTAGGGGGACCCCTCTCAATTATGTATCCTTCAAAGTTTTCTCCTCCATTTTAAAACATAACCAGACACCCATGGTGAGGAGCACTGATCTTTCTTATCCTAGGTTTGGAAGAAAAATATATGTACTATCTGGAGTGTATATCAAAAATGCTGCCCAATAAACACAAATTAGCAAATAGAAAGTCTTATGAAAAATGTGTTGGTTCATAAGGTCAAAGAGAGGTTGAGTGAGTCAGTTGACCACAAATATTGTTACTTTATTATGAAACCTTAGCACAATTTAGCTAAAGTAGCTAACGTTAGCCCATATGTACACAAGCTGCAACTCTGGGCTTCAAACTGGTTTCAGTGGAAACTGTGTATCCAACCAGTAACACAACTACCTCCACTTATATCTGCTGGTTTAGTAGAATCAACCTGAACTGTCTTCACATGGTGACTCATCTTTGAACCAACATCTTCTAACTGTGTCCCAGAGAGGATGAAGTGTACCTGGACAGCAGACGTGGCTCCGATAGGATAGATGGTGTACACTCCGCTGGGTCGGGTGTTGTCATGGTTATAGATGTCACTGCAGTCCAGCGGGAGGACGAGAGGTAAGCAGGAGGTCAATACTGGAGCCAGCAGGAGGAGAACCACTGAAACCAGCTGCAACAGAAACACAGCAGCAGACACAAAATAAACTAAAACTAAACTCAGTGGGAAGATGCACTCTCCAATTTAGTTAAAACAACTGACTGTATTTTGGCATTTTGTGGGTTCTTACACAGAAACCCAGAGTGAAGCTTTAAAAGTGCAAAATACAGAGAAAATAGAGAAAAGTAAACTGTAAGAAACTCTTGTGTCACCACCATAAGCGGAGCAACCGCTGGGGCAGAGGGGGCAGAGGGGGCGGCCGCTCCAGGGCCCACGCTCAGTAGGGGCCCGCTGGGGACGTAGAGCGTGACCCAATTCACAAGCGCAGCAGGAATAGTAGAGTTTAACTCTCTTTACTTTTTCAATTCTTCAGTTCTTATCACTATGGCTTTAATCCCCCCTCCAACCACAATGTGGAGTAGCGCTGTCTGTATTTCTGCTCCCTGCCTCCGCGGGAAATGAAGACTGCAGAAGCATTCATTCAAAGTTTATGACTAACTTCGCTGAAAACTTTAACCAAAATATGAGCTCTTTATGTCTTTTTATGTGTGTGGTGAATGAAACTTGCAAGACGAAGTTTCAGCCGTCTGAAGCTCATTATGAGCTATTTGTGTTCCTGCATGGATGAGGCCAGACTATCCAACCTCACTGTAATGGACCAAACTAAACTACAGGCTTAGCAGGGACAACAATTGGTGAGTGAAACATGTAATTTCCATAACTTATGGAAATTATGTTATGTACTGGATCTTGTACTGGGACTAAGAAGTCATTTTTCCCAGTTTTGCATTTATAAGTGGTTCAGTCACCTGCTGACTGTGTGTGATTTGAGAATGAGCCTGTGTAGAAGCTCTGTCTGCTTGTCTGAGAATTCATTCATGGATATAGAAAACAAGAGTAAGCTGAGTCTTTGATACATGCAGTGATTCTTTTTGACATGAACAAAAACTCTTAAAGAATAAAGAAATTCATATGAGTTACGTATCTACAGTATATGTGCATTGTTTCTTTTTGATGAGAACATAAATACGCTGTCATTCTAGAGTTTTTCTAATTGAATGTAATGTGGTGTAACCTTATTTCTTTATAATGACCTGTCTGACCACACTGCTATTATAAGTGCTTAGTGTCAGACTTAATTTAGCTAATCTTGATAAATGTGTAGGGTCACAAGATGATAAAAAGTATAAAATAGAAAAAAAGACCAATTTCTGTTCATTTGTTTTTAGATTTTTCTCTGATTGC